>NW_022436997.1:8221808-8312178 GCF_009761245.1 Sapajus apella
CCCGTAAAAGGCCACATATAGTAAATATTTAAGGCTTTGGGAGCTATAGCATCTCTGTGAAAACTACTCAACTCTTTGGTTATATCATAAAGGCAACCATAGACAATATATAAACAAATGGGCATGGCTGGGTTCCAATAAAACTTTATTTACAAAATAATGTTGTAATACTTGACATCAATTCTATGGTGTTATGACATTTACTAGAAATACCATGATACTCTATTTGTTGAGTTACATGGAGTAGCAGTTACTTTCAAACTCAGATTTTAAGCTTTATAAGAGTAAGAATGATATCTTATAAACCTCTATGATGATCCATATATCAATTAAGCTAGGATTAAATATATAGATTATGGTTAATAGATTTTATTGGTTGAGTAGTTGATGGTTTTTCTCACTGGCCTCAGTGGTCTCACCTATAACATGACGTATTTGAATCAAGCTTTCTTCTCCCTCTGGCATTTGATATAGCTATTTTAAAAAGCTTTAAGCTGTTTCAAAATTTCACTTTATTAAAAGTTTTAATGACTTTCCTTCACTTAAATTTTTTAAATTGTCATAAAATATGTATGACATCATATTTGCCATCTTAAGCATCTTTAAGTATATAATTCAGTGGCATTAAGTACATTTTATATTCCTGTAGAGCCATAACCAACATCCTTATTCAGAGCCCTTTTAGTCTTGCAAAACTGAAACTTAAATACATTAAACAATAACTCCTAGCCCCTCCTCCCAGGCCCTGGAAACCAACATTCTGTTACCTCTCTGATTTTGACTACTCTAGGTATTTCATATAAGTGAAATCATAGAATTTCCTTTTCATGATTGGCTTATTTTACTTAGCATGACATCCTCAAGGTTCATTCATGTTGCAACGTATGTCCAACTTTCTCTTTTTCAGGCTGAAAAATATTACTTTCATATTCTGCATTTTACCTGTCAACACTTGAATTGCTTTACATATTTAGCTATTGTGAGTAAGGCTGCTATGAACATGGGCATACAGATAAATATCCGAGAAACCTGCATTCAATTCTTTTGAGTATATAGCAAGATGTGAAATTGCTGGATTATATGGTAATTGTATTTTTTGTTTTCTGAGAAATCACTGTATTTCACAGTGGCTATATGATGTTACATACCCACCAACAGTGCACAAGGTTTCCATCTTCCTACATCCTCGCCAACAATATTTTTGTTTGATAGTAGTTACCCTAATGAGTGTGAGGTGGTATGACTGTAGCTTTGACTTGCATTTACTGATTATTGGTGATTGTGAGCATCTTTACATGTGCTTATTGTACATTCACCTATCCTTTGGAGAATGGATATTTAATCCTTCACCCATTTTGTAATCGGGTTCCTTGTTTGTGTGTTAGACTTTTAGGAGTTAAGTTTACTGCCCTTTGGTTCCACAATTTCAGGAATTCTCTGTATATTCTGGATATTAAATGAGTTGTAAACATTTTCTTTTATTCCAAAGGTTGCATTTTCACTTTGTGGATAGGGATCCTTAAAGCACAAATGTTTTTACTTTTCATGAAGTCCAAATTATCTGTTTTGTCTTTTGTTGCCTTTGACTTTGACATTTCCAAAAATTATTACCAAATCCAATGTTGTGAAACTTTTTCTGTTTTAAGAGTTTCATAGGTTGGCTCCTTACATTCAGATCTTTAATCCATTTGGAGCTAATTTGTATATATGCTGTTATGGTTATACCTTCATTTTTTGCATGTGGCTATCCAGTTATTCCAATGTCATTTGTTTAAAAAGACTGTCTTTTCCCCGTTGAATGGATTTGACAACCTTGTTTAAAATCATTTTATTGTATTAGGATTTATTTCTGAACTTTCTAGTCTGCTGGCCTATGTGTCTTTGTCAGTAACATGCCATTTTGATTACTGTAGCTTTGTAGTATCTTTTAACATCAGGAAGTGTCCTCCAAATTTACTTTTCCTTTTCAAGGTTATTTTGTCTATTCAGAGTCCCTTGAAATTCCATATACATTTTATGATTGTCTATTTCTGCAAAAGCATCATGGAGTTTTCATAGGTATTGTAGTGAATTTTTGGCTTGCTTTGGGTAGTGTTGCCATTTCAACCAAATTGTTTTCCAATCCATACAAATTAAATGTCTATTTATTGATTCTTTAATTCAGCAATGTTTTGTAGTTTTCATAACACAAAGTTTTTGCCTTTTTAATTTGTTTTATTATGCTATTATAAATTTAATGTTTAATATCGCTTTGGATTGCTTTTTTCCTCCCTTAATTTTATGATATTTTGTGATAGTGTTCTTTCACTTTAATTTCTAGTGCTTTTACAAATTTCATCTTCACAAATTTCTAGTTCTTGCTACTCTGCCATCTTAAATCCTCTAAACTTTTTTGAATGAGCTGCACTTTCTCAATTCCTGTTCTTCAAATCCCCAATGTTTGGAGAACAGAGTTCCTTGCTCACTATGGCTTCTTCCAGCTGCATGCAAGCTTCCCCAGTAACATATGCACAGTTATCGGTCACAGAGATGGGAAATGAATAACTGCTATGGTGCTAAGACTGGGAATTGGCCATAACTAGCCACAACTTACAATCCAAATCTTCCTCTGGACGTCTCTCTTTTCTGGATGTTAAAGGCTTCAATCGACTTTAGTCTCAAATTACTTTTATCAGACAAATTCTGCCAGTACAAATTGTCTAAGTGATGAGATTTTTAGTGCTTACTACTCTGCCATCTTTCGTAAATCCTCTGAAAACCCTAAGCTTTTGTGAGAGGAAATGTTAAACTTTAGACATTGGCATAAATTGGAGCAACTGAATGTCTGCATAAGCGCTGGTCTTCTCTGAGAACGCCAGAGAACTAAAGGCTGTTGCCTCTCCACTCACAAATATAAGGTTGAGGATAAGAAAAATTACATAACTCAGTTAAGGAAGCAAACTCAAACTCCAACAGAATCCAATATAAACATTACAACTTCAATGTTAATAGGGTATCATTTGTATATCACATATTAAGTAATGCAATAATGAATACTTAATTTACATTCACACATGAGAATGGCTATGTGCCTGTACCTTTACAAAATGAGAAATGTGATGTTTCTTGGGAGATTTTAATTCCCCTGCTTAAAAAATCCCAAAGTCAGATATATTGTTTTTATAAAACAGGTATCTTTCTGATGCAATTTTCCCAAACCCCTGGGGTTGGGCAAGTCAGGATCTGCTGACTGATAATGGGCAAAAAAGGGGATTGGAGATGGTGATGTGACAGGGACAAAAGGACATTGAAAAAGGAGGTAGGGGAAAGAGGAAATTAACTTTGCCCTTTTTTTTTTCCCCCCCCCCTCAAATGTTTCCACAAAAGGCCTTTAAGGTACGCTGTCTTCAATATCAAAAAAGACAAATATTTCCATCAGATACCTTCTTTTCCAGGTTTCTGATTTCTCTGAGGACTCAGTGGTATTTTGTGTTACTCTGGTTGCAGCAATAACAAAGTTCAGTGATTTCAAAAAATGAGCATTTTCTAGAAAATTGACATTTACCCCTTAAATTGTTCTCATTCTTTGAGTGGGCAGGAGGAAGGAAATCTCCTTTTCTATCTTCTTAAATATAACCCAGATGTAACAGTTTAACTGTTGGTGATACACGTTTGACATTGAGTTTTTATCTAATGATAAAATACCCTCGATCTATTGCAGAGGAAAACTGTCTATCTCCACATACCACATGAAATGAGCAGTCGTGTTTTGGGGTGATTTGGTCCTTCTCAGGCTCCTTTGCCATTTCCAAGTGTCAGCTTGCCCACTTCAAATTGCCATTCATCTTCTTGTTAACAGTTTATAGCATCCTTCACCTCCTCGAACTTCTGACTAAACACAGGCCTCTTGTGGGCCTTGATAGACAATTGGATACTCAACAGCTACCTTATTGGCCTAATAAATTTAAAAAGGTATTATGTTAAAGTTTGATTTTTGATAGAAAGCTATGATTATTTCTAGATATATGAATGTATTTTCTGGTTAAAATTCAAAATGAGTACTTCATTGAAAATTGATATGCTTCTTTGAAAAGAAAAAATGTGGTTGGTCTCATTTTTGTTGTGCATGCCCCATCACTCCCCTTCTTGTCATTTCTCTGTCCCAGTTGGCTTGTGCAATACATTATCTCTCTCCTGTGCTACCTGAGACCCTCATATTATGTAGTGAAGTGTGGGTATATGGATTGCATATGTAATTATGAAACTAAAAGTACAACATATAATGTAGGTAAAAGGTAAATGACCAATGGCTAGCTAGACTTTGAGTCTTAGCTTGAATCTGATTAAAATAGCCTGTGTGATTTCAAAGAAGGCACTTTACGTCCCTGAGATTCAATTTGTCTCGAGTGAAAGGTTGAATCATCTGTAAGGTCCTTTCCACCACTAATATTCTAACATTCTACTTTTTGAGATATGATCTTCCCTTTTATGTGAAATCCCCCAAAACCACGAAAGAATAAGATCATAGAATGATGCACATTCCAGCTTTATCAGTCACACCAGATAACTTTTGAGGTTTATCCCCCAGGTTTGCCAGGCTGGAAAGCTTTATGGATGAGAAACAGTGTCAGCATGGGGTTGGCTGCACACACTTTTTTTTTTTCCTGCACTAAGCTACTATGCTCACTGGGAAACCGAGTCTTGTCAAAGTAAATATCAGCCACCAACCTGCTGGTGCACATCCACAGAGAAGGTGAGCTGACATGGATCAAATGAGCACCAGAATAAAAACTTGCTTAAGCCACGGGCCTTTGAAAATGCAGGAAGAAACTCTGCTAAACTCTTTTTTCCCTTTGAAGAAATCTTACCCTGCTCCATCGTGATTCTGTGTGTAAGTTGGGGCCAGACAAAGAAATATAGAAATATCACAGGGGAAGCTTCTCATCCCGCATGTCCAACTTGATTAAAACAAAGGCACATGTCTGGGGCTCTCCTTCTGAGAGCCAGACCTGCAGATATATTGGACAAGAAAGAATCGGCCGATTCCTGCAGCTCAGAGTACTTGTTGCCCAAGAGGCTGCGAGATGGGCTTTTCTCCAAGGCACAGAGTCCAGAGAAACCAAGGCCTAGGCTTCCAAGATATCACTGAGGGCTCTATTTCCGTAGAAAGTCAAGGCAATGATGGAGGTGACTTAGAGACCAACTAGGTTGATTTTTTTTTTTCTTTTTTTTTTTTTTTTTAACTCTTCTGTGTGTTTTGCAAGTTAATAAACTCTGCTTCACTTTCCTCATCTATAAAATGCTGGTATTTTTTCATTGTCATTGGACTATGGGGAAAATTAATGCCTGCCAAACTCTGGAGTAGAATGCTCAGGACTTGGTTGTTCTGGATATTGATGTCTGCAGGCATGGATTTTGCTGTGCTTCACTATATTTCTTTCCAAAGGGAAAAAAATCAAACGTATTTCATAGAGATTAAGGAAGACTAAATTAGAGCTTTGATCAAGGCCTGGCACACTGCAAAATCTCTAATGTCAGCTAGTATCATCATTACCAATATCATCGTGGAGATCATCATCTTTGTAAGAGGTGGTAGAGTCTAGACGTTCATACTGAGATTGAGTTTTGAGTCAGACACAGCTGGGTTTATAACTGGCCAGTAGTCTTGTACCTCTACTTTCACATCTCCAAGAGGTAATTGTATATACACTTCCTTAAGCAACAGAACAGGGGAATAAAAGTGTCCTCTGGATTCACACATTCCTGGTTAAAACTTCAGCTGTAATATTTATAGTTATATACCTTAAACACTTTTAAATTCCTTTATGCCTCAATTTTTTAATCTGTACAAATGGATTATGTTAATATATGTCATAGGGTTGCTATTGGAATTATGTGTTAGAATGCTTGTAGCTGACTCTGGTTTCAGGAATCTGACTCTAATGGCCCTAAATTATGAATAACATGGTTTTGGCCCTGACAGCCAAATATATGGTGCATTCCTGATATAATGAGGGCTCAATTCCTTTTCTCCTTGTTTTGCATCTCTCCAATGTGTGGGGGGTTTGATTTCCTACTGGCTTCCTTTCTCATCTTAAGATGTTATTAGCATCACCTGGCAGCATGTGTTCTCATTCATGTCCTCTAGGAAAGAGGCAAGTTTCCCTTGCTCTCCCCTCACAGCAAAATAAGTTGTGGCTGGAAGCTTCCAAATGAGCTCTCCTTATTGATTCAAATTAGCATAGGCTTTTTGCATCCACAAATTGTCAGCTATAGTGTAAAGGAATATTATAATTGGTTTAGGCTAATCTAGGACAGGAATGTACATTCATGCCCACTATAAATAACTTCTTAAGACTGGGTCTGGAGGATCTAAAGGTGTGATGAGTGCTAGACCTTACTACATTTTATAAATTTGTGAATATTATATGGACAATAGATTAAAAGCACATGTCACATGGCTTGATACATAGTAAGTACTTAACTACATTGTAGGAGTTTTCATGTTTTATTTCCCATCCTAATAAATATACCCATCCACTCTACCATGGCCAGCATTTTCACTTTCCATCTCCACAGCTTTGCCTTAAACCTGGTGCACCTGTTGCCTGAAGAGCCATCCTTCCTAAGCTTGTCCCATCATAGATTTATCACCCATACTCCAAATCATTTATTTGTATGATGATTTTTTTTCTGACCTCCCCAAATGGAAAGGATCTTTTCTCCCCCTCTGAACTCTATTAGTATATCTCCCTCATGCACACACTTTTCAAATGGTGTCACAAAAAATAATTATCTAAATTTATGGTATCCATTTCTCAAATAGTAAGGTGCCTGAGGGCAGACAGCGTTTTTGTACACCTTCATATGTGTCTGACCCAATGATGGGCAGCTAATGAGTGATACTTAGCTGATTGCTATAGATGGCCAAGTGGACTCTGGAAAGGAGAGCATTTTACTTTTCATTACATATTAAAAAATGAAAGGGAAGCAATAAAATAAATGGACAACAGGAAGGATTTCCACTGAGTGGATTCTGGGCATCACCAACTCTTCATCAAGGGATAATTTTTGCCCTGAAGAATGTTTATAAACAAAAACTTAAGTTTAGGGAGTACGTAGGAAGACACTGGCAATGAACTATATTATATTTCTCAGATTCTCCATCCATATCTCTGAAGTATACAGAATAATAGTGATCTCTCTGTGACCAGGAAACAATATTGGATGGCAAGGAAAATAGGGATGGATAGTTATGTAATCTGTACTTGAGTAGCCCATCCTTTCTCTGCGGCCTTTTAAGAGGACTAAAGTCATACATTTTGGTGGCTCTGAAGAGATTCCAGTGCCTAATAAGAAAAATACACATTTCAGCAGCTGTGCCCTGGACCATATGTGGTCAGGGGGACCATATAAAATGGGTCTCGCTCATATAGTTTTACATTTTATTATAATTAATTGGTCTTCATAATTTAACTCATAGTATAAATAAACATGTAACAGATAACATCAGTTGGTGTTTTTATAGTTGCTTTTGTGAGAAACCAGAAAGGCTTGATTTATATGTGCATATGAAAAACATTCGAAAGAAATTAACACATTATAAAGATGTCAATGAGCTTCTCTGAAATACCACCTAATTTTTCTTGTTCTCTCTATAACACAACTAAACATAATAGGGCTAGTAGTTCACTCTGGGTCCTCTGGGTCAGGGGTAAGGATGGTGTTGGTGGAATGGGGTAGGAGGAAGGGTTATGGTAGTCCATCTGGTTATTTTTCTTTAACAAAGTAAGCAAGAAGGGCATACTCACTTCTCTACAGTGATGTCATTGTTACTTCCTGGGAGATGCCATGGTTCAACTTAGACACATTCTTAACCTTCCACTTAAACAACTATCTATGTATTTTGTTTTTCTTTCTTTATTCAAACAGCCTGAGTTTATACATTAAGCTGAAAATTGAGACAAAGTCATGCACGCTTCCCCTACCCTTGTGGTAACACCACATTCTCAGTGTTCCTCACCTTGTCCAACAACATTATATCATTATGACACAAAAGTCATGTTTGAAAACTTGAGCTTGTTACAAAATAAACTGCAAAAATGTAGTTGTCCAAACAGGGATAGTGTCACTTTCATGTGTTAGCTAGAAGGAAAATATTGATAGTGTGTCTTAGACTGTCATGATACATAGTCCCAGCAATCCATTCTGTACAACCCTGTTTGGTAAAGATTTGTTTATAACAAGTATTTGTCTCATCTAAAATCTCATTAGTGGGCTCCAGAAGATGGCTGCCATTGTTAAGAGTACATATTATCATAATGAGCTTGAGGACAAAGCTGTATGAAGTGTGGAACCCCACTGCTATACTTCCTACTGGTGCAGCTACCAGCGCCTGTGAAAAGAAAGGCTGTAAATGTAACTGCAACTTCTCCAAAAGAAAAATATTAAGATGTATTTAACCTTGTTGAAGACTTTGGAAGAAAATACTAATAACAGGAACATGGAAGGCTAACAAAATGAAAAAGAAAAATGAGGAGTAAATGGCACCAGAACAAATAATACATAAACAAAACTAAACACTGATATGCAATTTGGTTCAACCCTATTTAATAGTAATGGTTTAAATAAAGTGAACTAAAATTTTTGATACATCATATCTTCTGAGAAGGATAGGAAAAGGTGAATAGGGACATTGAGTAAGAGGGTGAAATACTTACCTTCCGTGTAGAAAAATCGATATAAAATTGGTAAATCAAAAAGTTTTAAAGTGAGTGTTAACAGAATATGGAAGAAATTACCAGAAGAAACTGTTAGAAGTTGAGACTAGTTGCCTGTAGTGAAGTAGAGAGTTGAGGTATAGGGGAAGAAATGTTAGTGTTAATTACGTTTTATAGCACAACTTGAGTGATTTTTTTAAAAATTACCTTTATGCATTATTAGAAAATTAAATTTTTTGAAACAACTTGGCCTAGGACTGATTCCTGAAGCACTCTAATATTTACAGGTCAAGCACTACAGGAAGAGCCAGTGAATAGGAGCAGCATGGTTGCCTGTGAGGTAGGAAAATATCCAGGAGATTGTGGTGTTTCTAAGGCCAAGAAAAAATGTTTCAAGAAGAAAGCTTAACCACGTAAAAGTATGCCATCCTTTTGAATAAGGACAGAAATACAGTTCCTGAATTTGGCAAAAGAGACTATGTTGTTAACTTTGATTAGTTGACAGAAGTTCAATTGGAATAGATTAAAGAGAGATTGAGGAATGAGAAATCTAGTACAATGAATCTAGAAAAAGCTGAATAGTTTTACTTGAAGGGGAGCAGAAAAGTGAGCCAATATGTAGATTTAGGCCATAGACTCGAGAGTGCACCTCTCTTGGTGGATTCAATTGCACCTTGGTAGGAGCTTTGGCCTTTAGCAGCTGATGAAGTTCCTGTCTGTCATTTTTCTAATTTCTTTATGAAATAAGTGGCAAAACTATAAAGATAGATGGTGAATTGGAGGCATAAGGATGAGAAAATGAAATATTATATCCCCAAGTAGTAGACTTAGATTCAAAAAAATCATGAGAGCGATTTAGGCTCAGTTTTAGAACAAACAATGTTTATAGTCAAAAGGGTCCAAGAAAGATGATCCTTTAGTGCCTGTGAGACTTGGACAAGTCAGTGAAGCTCTCATGTCTCCTATTTTCTCACCTTGTGCATGGCGTATGAATATGGGGGTTGTGCAGCTTAATCGTGGTTGTATCCAAGCACATAGCACCCTGTGGGTTCACATCAAGTTCCCTCAACATCTGTCTCTTCCTCTCTGGATGTGGTGCCTACTGTATCGGCAAGCAGAGGCTGGGCTGCCTACCCTCAGGGGTGCTGATAAAAGATCTCCAAAGAGGGAGTAGGTAGCTCAAATGAGTGGTAATCAATTTTGACACCCTGCCGTTTTGAGGTCTCAGCTCATTATTTCTACAATAAAATGACCCCAGCTAGTGTTTCAAAGTAAATACCAGAATTGTGTTATACAGAGAAAGGGCAACCTGCTGCTTATACATGTTACAGAAATTTGTGGATAAAATAGGCTTAAGTCAGACAGGACAAACTAACACTGAATAATTTTAAATAGACACTCAGGATGTCATTTCAACAGCAATTTTTGTTCGTATAACTTGTTATCCCAAAAGTTGAATTTGGCAAAAAGCCATCAATTAAAAAAAATTAGTAACCTGTTGCTAATATATTTATCAGCTCAACTATAATTTTCCAAACCAAATTATATACAGTCATAGCCTGTATATATAAGTACAGGTAGAACTGTAACCAGACATTTCCATCTCCACACACACAAAAAGTGCAAATGGGTCACCAATTAGGAGCTATTTTAGATAAATGCAAATACAAAATGTCCTGGAGGGTGGAACCTTACTTGGCCTGGTGTGGTGTAGAAAGGGACATGCACTCTGGTGGGTTTATTGCCTGCAAGTGAATGGCTAAATTGTGAGTTCTCCAGCTCCTGTTCTATACTTGGGATGGCAGAGCCCATGACATCTCCCCATGCCTGTCAGGGAGCCCACTTTAGAGAAAAGTTTGAAAGAGAAAGGACTTGCCAATTCATTAGGGAAATTTAGGTGATAGCTCTTGCAGCCCATATATCAAGCTACTTGACAGGAATGTGGATTAGTTTGCATTAAGTTATATTTTTATGTAGATAGCACTGTTATTTGGAAGCATGTATATGATATGCACAGTCAAAACATTTTCAGGGCTTTTTTTACTCATTCTCTTCTAATTTTCCCATTTTTTTTAATCAAATGAGTATTAAATATTAAATACCATTGGTAATTCTTAACCCTTTTTGTCCATAACAACAACAAAAAAAGTAGGGTAGTATTTTGGCTTGGCTTCTGATTAAAATTCCCTCAACAATTTTATATCTGAGCTCAGGTTATCCAAAACCTTGCTATTTTTACTTAGAAAACAAATTTGACAATATCTCTGAAATTATTATTGGCCTAACGAGATTTGAATACTCCAGCAGTGGTAGGTTCACTACCAAAACCAACCACACATTCCATTGGAGACCAATCTAATTTTTAGAAAGCATTCTCTGAAATTAAGTTCAGCTCTTTCTCCCTACTAATTTCTTCCTTTGTTTTATTACTGACTACTTGTTTTAAAATGATCAAGGTTTTTAAATTATCAGTATTACTCATAACTAGTTGAAGATCTTTACATGCAAAAATTCTTCTGATTCCAACATTTTTCATAAGAGGTTAGCTCTTCAAAATACATTCACAAGAAAATAGTATACCCAGACACTGCTTTTGCCTTTAACATCATTTGTCAGCAAGGCCAATTGAGAATGGGCCAGATAAATCTGCTTTTAGGAAAATTATACTTTTAGCTAATGTGCTATTAAGCAGAAGAAAAGTATCCTCTGTACTATCTGTCAGTCTGGGCTATTTGCAGGATCCCTTCTTAGAGATATCTATCAGTGTGTATAGTTTCACAATTTTATTTAAATGCTTTCTACTGTGACTATATTCTTATGTTTATATTTCATATTACCTACCTTAGATGGTTATTATGTTTGTGTACCCAAGTGAATTATGCCTCACACCCTTTTGATTCCCCCCCAGCTTGGATCTGGCCTGAGTTTTTAGCTTGATTTAATCAAGAGTGTGGTAGAAGTTGTATTCTGCCACTTTTAGGCTTGAGCCTAAGACAGGGTAGGAGCATTCTCTTTAATACTCTTGGTAACCCACTACCATGCTGTGAGATGCCAAAACTCCATGAAAAGCTTATATGGAGGATAAGCATGGTTTTTTATTTGACCAGACCGCCAGCACCATTTGCTGATAGCTGACAGCAAGATCCCGTCATTCATCATGTATAATCTAGTGAAATGTCTTGGAAGACTCAGCACAGTTGAGCCCCCAGATGACTGCAAATCCAATGATACTATTGGAAGCAGGAGGAGCTATTTAGGTGAGTCCAGGCAACCAACATCATAATAAGAAATAAGAAAATGGTAGTTATTTTACGCTGCTAAGTTTTGGTTTCTTATACAGCAATAGGTAACCTACAAGATAACTATCAAAGGACATATATTAAGTGACATCTATACTTCAGCCATTGGGCTAGTTTCTGAACCTAACCTTCCTAAGTGTATATAAAATAAAAATTCTTAAATATTGAATCATTTTCCAACAACTATAAGACTGCATGTAGAACAACCACATGCAAGACTGGAAAATTAAATGGCACTGCTGTGTCCGCATTCTGCATCCACCATACACACTTGCAGTCATTGTCTTCACAGTTCATCTAACTATGTCTTCATGACATACTTTATTGCCTTTTTCTGTTTCTACCCATTGGTTATTCTTTACTATCTCCTTACAGCACTCTAGCCTAGGACTCAAGTCTCAATTTGCAGTTGGTCGTTTTCTACAAAATAATGTGGCTCCGGCTCAGGACTAACCTCGGGAAGAGTATCATGGTCTTAGATATTCACTATTAGAAGTTGACAAGTCACTATTTGGCTTTTGGCATCTCTGCCATAGGAGGCTAGCTCTTAGCATACTTGAAACACTGCCAGAGATAGTGTCACTGGAAGGCTCTGAGAAGTGTCCACCATCTGAATTGGTTACAAGAAACGATCGGAAGTGCTTAAACAGTGCTCAGTAAGGATACTGCCAGACCAATGAGGGGAAAAAAAAAACCAAAGGATTGAAAAAAATGATTAGCTTAAAGTGAATATATAGAAGTGAAGAGAAGAAGAAAGGAATTGGTGATGAAGGAAAGCAAAATATATATTTTCACTTTCTATTGATTTTGATATTCTTGGTGACTTCTCAGCCCAAATTTTCCTCCTTGAATTTTACTAATATAATTTCTATTTTTTTAATATAAACTTTTCCAAATTATTTGTTGTAGTAAGAGGGCATTAAATAACATTAAACAAGCACAATGCTACATATATATCTTACATGCATGCTAAGGAGCTTAAAATTTTATTGAGGCAATACCTACATATGAAATACTATGGAAAAATAGGAACACTTCCCCTAAATCAACAATATCATTCAGGATGTCAATAGGAATAAGCCAAGAAGATGTTAACAGCCTAAAAGACTTGACTTCAATAACTTGAAACTGGAAGCAAAGAACCAGGGCTGTGAGCTGAGGCTGTGATTCCATCACTGATTGCTCTGGGCCCTCGGGTGGGTTATTTCACCTTGCCTGTCTTCAGATTTTCTATCACCAAAAAGGAAATTAAAACTGGAATTCATTCTCCTGAGTGGCCTAAGAGCCAGAGAGCATCTTATCCTATTTATAATTGTAGAATTTGAGTTGGATAGATCTTTAGCCACCACCAAATTAATCCCCTCACTTACCAGATGTTGGAACTGGGACTTGCCAAGATGAAGCACCTTGCTTGCGGTCAAGCACCTGACTTCTAGCTGGAGAATCTATCATGCCATCACTCAGCCTGGGTCCCCAAAGTATTCTTTTATTTTTCCCTCTTTATGTCCATCAACACTTCTGTGTTCAGTTAAAACATATTTAAGAATACAAGATCACCTTTAGACACATGCCAATTGTGTCCAAATGATCGATTTAAAAATACTATAGCCTTTAATGTCAGAATTGACATTTGCCTGAAGATAGGTCATTGTTGTAACTGCATTCCTATTAGCCTGATTTGGGGAGGAAGAGGAAAGGCTTTTGCTTAGCAAATTATATTGGAGGTTGGGAACATGAGTATACCTTGGCTTCAGATAAACTATCCTGGGATTATTCTATGATATCTAGAGAATGTTTCTCTTAAGATGGCAGAAGAGGTTATGATAGTTCAAGCTTAAAAATACATAAAATGTCCACGTGCCATTTTTATAAGCCCATGAAATCCACTCAAATCAGAGTATGAAAAAAACTTTTCATTGAATCCCTTTTTGGTCACATCTGAATTTCATTCAGCCCCACTTGATTTTTTTCTGAGAATTTGAATTTGAGAAGGTGCATATGGATGTGCTTCTACAGTTTATTTTTTTAGCATTTTGGAGAGACAGCAAAAATTATTTGGCCTGAAGTCCCAAGGATGCCTCCCTTTTACTTCCTGTGGAATACAGACATCACCAACTCCATTTCAGTACTCCCTTAAGGCAGATGGAAATCGGAGCTCTGGCTTTGTGTATGGTGGCTTGCAAAGGCATTTTCTGTAATGTATGGAATGAACTGTTTCAAGTTTTTTTTCCTTGCTGCTATAATTTTTATATCTCATTTTACCTCTGTAATTAAGGCAGGTCTGGTAGGTATTTAAATTAGCCCAGCTTTCATCTCTATCACACATTCATTTCAAAACTTTTATGAATATTTAATAGAGGCTTTATAATTCATGGTGATATGATGAACAGCCTTTTGGCCGTTAAGTCAACTGACAGAAAAAAAAAATCTCTCTTCAGGCAGAAATAATAACGATTCTATTTCTGTTCCTAGATTGGTGATTACACAGTCACCTGTTTTCACATTAAACTTTGATGATAAATTACTCAGCAACCATGATAATATCAGAAGTTTTACTGGCCAGAACAAATTGCCAGTAATTGCTCGCAAGATAAAGAGAAAGCACTGCCTCTCTTTCTCTAGTCCTTCCCCCAGGGGGTTGTAGCTGAGACCCCGAAATCCAACTGGCTGCAATTTCTCTCGTTTCTTCTTCCCTTCATATTGTATTAGATTTTATTTTTGTTTCCTTTTAAACCTCGATCTGTCGTCCTGGTAAGAATATATTAATATTCCATTAGCATGGCTGCAGATTTGGCATGCACACACAGAACATAGGCTGCATAAAAAGTAAACTTCACGATGAATTCCAGTTCAAACAGGTTCATTTTCTCCCCATCTTCTCATGGGACATAAATGCACATTTTAAAAAACATTTGGGAAAATGTCTTTGGATAAAAGCATGTGCAAAAGATGCTGTTTTCAAAGCACCTAGGGGTTTTATTTCATTTAAATATATCAAAGGTTTGGGAAAAGTTTGATGATAATCCCTAAATATGTATTTGAGAATTATAAAATCTAACTTTGGTATCAGATCCAGGTAATTGAGGAATCCTGCCTTCAGTATTCATCTCAGCACCAAACTGGAATAGTACATGGTAAGATATGAAAGTCTCACTCTACCCTCCACTCCAGGTCTCCAAGGAGCTCAGAAGGCCCTCCTTATGGTATATTGGGGAGCTGGATCACCTGGCCGGGCTTTATGCTCTCGGTAATGGGGCCACAGCCACTGATGTCTCTCTGGGGATGTAATTCTGCTACCTAATAGCTTCCACTCCAACAAACTTTCTTCCCTGATATGCAGACAACTCCTCTCTGCTCATTTTCTTCTCTGTAATGCCCCTTTTACTGCCTTGCAAATTCCTTTTTGGGGGTTTACAACCCTGAAGTATAGGCAGTGATAGCATGTCTCCTCAGCAGCAGCTTCACGAAGCTCCACACACTACATTCTTTTAATCTTGCCTCATATGTTAAGGCCTCCATCTCCTCAATCATTTTTGTGACTCTTCTGTACTTTGTCCAATTTGGACAAATATATTACTTGTATGAATGATGAATTTTACCCTATAAACTGCAGTGCATCAATGACTACTTGATAGTAAATACTCAAACATTCACTGTATCCGTCCTATGGAAACACACATGCACACTGGACCTTAGTGTATTTCACACCCAAGGTTATAAATCCTAATGGCATTCAAGTGCGCCTGGTTTTACCCAAGGAGAAATTCAGAGAAACCTGGATTGCACATACCCTCCCCCGACTCCTCACAAACTTTATTTTTCTCAGTGAGATTTTGAAAATCTGTCCTTTGTTGAGAGAAAGTTAACAAACCACATAACAGAAGTATATTTTGTTATTACCCAATGCAAATTTGCTTCCATAAAAAGGTATTAAACATAAGCATGCCCAGGCTGAGTAGTATTCAGAGTCCTTTCCAAGAAATAAAACAGGGGGCTTTGTGAATATTCCCCTATCTCTGAGCAGAGGTCTCACTGCTAAACTTCCCTGAGAAGGGTAGGAAGAGTCAAACATTATCTAAATTTCAGATAGGCTCATTTTGGAAATCATACCCTCTAGCTCTGCTGAGAAGGAAGGGTGAAATTCATTATCAACATTTCCACACATTTGATTCCTTCTTCCTTCAAAGAAAAACTCAGATGAGCCACCAAAGTGGCATCATGCAAACAGGAACCCGTGAATATCAACTGTCTCTGTTGTATAGTTTTTTGAAGTGTGAACAGTGTGTCATTGTGATGCTGGCAGAAGCCCGGCTTCCTCATCCTTTATTGTGGGCTGCAGGGCCTAATAGGCATAAAATAACTGCCAACTGGGCCCACGTGCATTATAGTGCTTTTAGATACTGACTAATTTAAATTTTATTCCAGTGAGGTGGGGTAGACTTAGAAAAGCAAATGTTTATGGGATGGTGGTTGTGAAAAGCTGGCCACTCTGGGTTCCCAAAGCACATACTTGTGCATACAGTATGCACACATGCACACACGTGCACACACACACAGCCTCAAATGGGTGAGAAGGACTTTGTCTTCATCTTCCATGCATTTGATAATGCACCTTTGATACTTTGCATTTGATAATTCAGCCATTTTGTCAACTTGTAAATCCTTTTTATCTGTGAATCCTGGACCAAAAATATCCCCACTATATATAACTGAAATGAAAGTCTCATGACGGCTTGCTTCTTTCCATTACATTTTGTAGTCATAATGCATGGAACAGAAGTTAGTGTTGACATTATTTATCATAAGCCTTCTTTGGGAGTCTTCTGGCCTAAAAGGGAAGTCCTTAGCTATTGCTCAGTGTTGTGATAACTGGTGGCTCTGATTTCTGAGTGAATGCAATTACTAGACTCCCAATTTTGATTTTGTACTAGCCTTCCTGGGAGGATATTTGTAAAGTCATGTTTATATCATATATATCTGTGTATGTAAAGGTAATTGATCTATGCACATGCTGCTCTGGCTAGAGTCATGCCAGTAGACCAGATGAACTTGAAGTTCAGAGATTTGGAAAGACGCAGATGAATAGGAAATACATATGCTGGACACTTCAGAAATGTATCGGAATCGGTGTGTTTCCTTTGGGCAACCCAGAGGCTGATCAGCTGTATAAATTGCAGATTACTGGAAAGGTTGTGATGTATTGCAGTCATTATAAATCGCAGCTGCTCGAGATAGCTTGTTTTTAACACCCCACCCTGCTGAAGTCTTCCATGCTTCAGAGACAGACCCTGGACATGAGCTAAATAAAAAGACAAAGCTTAGAGGTTCTGACTTAGAAGAAGAACAGAAAGGATACTTCATAATAATCAACAATCTGGGCATTATGGCAGGTTGGGAACCTGCATGAGCTCATTTTATGCTTATGAGAAACCTGTGAAATAGGAACTACACTCCCTACACTGAGGAGTGATATCGAAGAAAGAGGAAGAAACCAAGGCCCAGGGTAAATCACCAAATGTACCCCTGCAATCAGTGGGCCAAAATCCAGGCTCTGAGTCCAGGCTTTGTTGCATAGCTCAGACATTGCGTTCGTATTGTCTATCATGGGATGTAGCCTCAGAATTTGCACTGGATTCTAAATTCAGACTCTCTGGGTCACCAACATTAACAGCTGGAGGGAACAACTGAGTCATTATTTAGATGTATAGATGCCTTATATAGAGGCAGAATAGACTGCCATTTTGGAAAGCTTTAAAGGTCTCTACTATGCCCCCACTGCCTGTTTGCTGATGCCTGCCTTTATAGAGAACAACATCTTCCATTTTACAAACATGAAAAAGGTTTAAAATAAAATCCCCCAGGCAGTTGTACTACATAGTCTGAAATACATACCTAAGTCAGACAGGCTCCCTTTCTGGGAGTAAGTTTCATGAGAGAATAGGAAAATGGACTGGCTGAAGGTCACCCTTGAAAGAAAAGGCTGGAAGCATAAGAAGAAAAAGCAAAACACAGATTAACAATTTGCTTCGGTCGGGTGTATTCTGGTTATTTGATCAAGTAAATATGGATATCAAGAGCTATGTGATGTAAGCAGTTCAGGTTCTTTTTCCCCAAGTTTTCATCTAGAACATGGGGTCAAACATTACATGTACCAAGGATATGCAGTGACTTCACTAGAGATGCTCATATTGACTTGAGTAATGTGTTGCATGAAATAAAAGCTTATATTTATTTGAGAAATTTAAAGTTAAAACTTCAGGAAAAAATAGTAAAGATAAGTTGTTGCTTTCCCCTCTCCCAAGTGTATAGCACTGACTAGCTGAGGTATATATAGAAAACATATGCAAGTATTAATGAAATATGCTAGCATGTTCTTCAGAGTTATGAAAATAACCATGTTCTCAACACTGTATAAAATTGTACTGATAAACCTCCCTACAAAGAGTAACTACATTTAGCAGAATGAGAAGAAATCTGAGCCGATACAGTAAAAGCAAAAGGGTTTACATAAGCTGGAGGGTCTAGGTCAGATACAAGAAATAATTTATTATTGATATATAGAATAATTTTTGTAAGAATTCTGTATACTATACTGAGTCCATTCTAATTTTTTGGTAGAGTCTTTAGGAATTTAATATATAAAATGTCATCTGCAAACAGACATTTTAACTTCCTTTCTAATCTGGGTGCCCTTTATTTCTTTTTCTTACCTAATCACTTTGTCTAAAGCTTTCAGTACTATGTTAAACAGAAATGAGAAGAGCAGTAAACACCCTTTTCTTTCTGATGTTAGAGGAAAAGCTTTCAGCTTTTCATCAAGTATGATGCTAACTGTGGGCTCATCATATATGGCTTTTGTACAGTATCAATGAACTACTGCAAAAGCAATTTTATTTATAATGGCATCAACAATAATAATAGATTTAGCCAAGGAGGTAAAGGATCTGTACAGCCCAAGACACTGATGAAATAAGCTGTAGAAGATTCAAATAAATGGAAAGATATGCTATGTTTATGGATGTAAATATTTTCAAAATGCCCACATTACCCAAAGTGATCTACGGATTTGCTGCAATCACTATCAAAATTCCAATGGTATTTTTCACCAAAAAAAAAATCTAAAATTCGCATAGAACACAAAAGACCCTTAATATCCAAAGCAATTTGAGAAGAGTAAAGCTGGAGGTATCACACTCGATTATTTCAAACTATAATATGAAGCTATAGTAATCAAAGCAGTATGCTACTGGCATAAAAATGAAAACATAGACCAGTGGAACAGAATAGAGAGCCTAGCAGTAAACCCATGCATATATGGTCAATCAATCTTTAACAAGGGTGCCAAGAATATACAAGGGAGAAAGGAAAATATCTTTAATGATGGAAAAACTGGATAACCATACACCTGCATAAAGAAATTGGGCTCTTATGTACCATATGCAAAAAATTAACTTACATTGATTTAACTTATGTAAGATCTGAAACTAAAACTCCTAGAAGGAAACGGGGAAAAAGCTTTTTTACATTCATCTTTGCAACGACTTTTGGATGTGACACCAAAAGCATAAAACCAACAAGAACAAATACCTAAAACCAAAAAGCTTCTGCATAGCATAGGAAATGATCAGCAGAGTAAAAAGGCAACCTACAGAATTGGAGAAAATATTTGCAAATAATCTGGTAAGAGGTTAATATCCTAAATACAAAAGGAACTCATACTACTTAGCAAAAAACAAGTAACTTGATTTTTAAAAATGGGGCAAAAGACCTGAATAAACATTTTTCCACAGATGGCTTAGCTGCGAACAGGTATATGAAAAGGTGTTCAACATCACTAATCATCAGAAATGCAAATCAAACTATAACGAGCTACTATCTATACCTGCTAATAAAAGGTAAAAGATGTATATGATCTGAAAGGAAACTAGAGTATATTAATACATGTTAAGATACCTATTATCAAAAGACAAGACTCCTATCAGGTTGGTAAAAGTGTGGAGAAAAGAGAACCCTGGCTCATTGTTGGAGGAAATGGAAATTGGTACAGCTATTATTAAAAACAGTATGGGGCTTCGTCAAAAAATCTATTACCATACAGTCTAGCAATCCCACCCCTGGGTATATATTAAAAAAAAAAAATGAAACCAGTATCTTGAGATATCTGTTCCCTCAAGTTCACTGTAGTATTACAATAGCCAAGATATGGAAACAACCTACATGTTCATTGACAAATGGATAAAGAAAATGTGATATATGAGTATATGTGTGTGCATAGAACAATGAAATATTATTCAGACACATAAAAAGGAAATTGTGCCATTTCTGACAATGTGGATGTATTGGGGTGATAGTATGCTAAATAAGCCAGCCACAGAAATACCGTATGTGTAGTCTAAAATATATCAAACTGATAGCAGCAGAGAATAAAATGGAGGTTGTCAGGGAAATAGAAGCTGAAGGGTAGAACCTTCAAGTTACATGGTGAACAAGTTGTGTACGTCTAATGTACAGTTTGGTGACTGTAGCTGATAGAAATGTATACGTGAAAATTGCTACAGAAGTAGATTTTACATTTCCTCAACCCCTTCCCTCCCCCCACACAGCAACTCTGAAGTAAAGGGTGTGCTAATTAACTTGATTATGGTGATCATTATACAATATACTTATATAAAATTGTACACCTTGAATATACACAATCTTTGTTAAATATTTAAAAATTAAGTCATGTATAAAAAATTAAAACTTACTTGCAATTTCACCTACAGGTAACCATAGTTAACACTTTGATACTTCATCTTTGTATTTGTCTCTGCATATGTATCTTCAGAAAAAAGTATATAATAATCTTTATTGGCACATGCTTGCAGATGTAGCTAAATACAGGGTATTGTTTATACCTGTTGTGAGAAGCTAAAAATATAAAAGTATTATTGCTTTTTAAAATAAACATCCTATTGTGAACATTTCCTTGAGTTAGTAGAATATTTTTCTTGTTGACTTTTTTTTAAAGAACTTACTAATAAGGATCAATTATTGACTTAGGGAGGTGAGTAATCTGTTTCCCAGATATATTCTGAAGCATATACGTCTGTTCACTTTCCTAATTACGTCAACAGAATCATTCTTTTTCTCAGACATACAGGAAAAAACAATGCCTTTACATACCTTAACCATTTTGGTTTAACTGTTTAACATATAATTACTGTTCTTTCTCATTTTGTACTATTCATTTTACAGCAATACTTACTGGTATTTTTAGATTACCTCTCAGTGCGATGTATTTTCTATACATTAGTGGTCATAGTATGGAAAGTATTGCCAGCCATATGGCTAATAAGTGACATTGCACAATATTTAGTAAGTTACAAAGTTCATCTACAACGTTAGATTGCTTAAGAATACTAAGGCATATATTTCCAGCTTGTGTTTTTTTTTTTTAACAGAATATAAAGGTGGGTGTTACATCTTTCTCATCTGAGCTCCTTTCCTACTTCATCATTCAACCACTTTGATTCTTCTTCCTTGTACTGTATACTAAGGTATACTAAGTTCAGCACCTTCTTCTTACCCTTATAGTTTCTACCTTCAGACAGGCCACATTGCCGCTATCTTTCATTTGACACGCTAAGTGAACTAATTTAGTCTTTCTTCCTTTGATGTTGCTCTCCTTCAATATATTTCTCATTGATGCCAGAGAGCATTCTAAAATGCATATCAGATCAGGTCACACTCTCCCCTAACATCCTAGTGGTTTAAATTGTACTTAGAATGCCATCTGACCACAGTACACCTTTCTGGTCCTCATCTGTGCCATCTCTTCCCCCCAGCATGGTGCATAACACACCATCTTCCCCAGGCCAGCTCCCATTGCTATGTAGGACCTAGCTTAGATGATCCCCTTGAGAGGGTCCTTCCTTTGTTTCCAAGGCTTCCTCCTATGAGAATGTGATTTTCTTTTCTTTTAGAGCACTTAAAACATTGTGCTATAAATTAGCTATTTACTCATATTTTGCCTGTCAAGACTATGAGCTTTTTGAAAGCAGTGACTTAGGGTTACTCATAAATACATCTTAACCAGCTGATTAAGTTCTCAATAAATACATGCTGAGTAATGAATCCATGATAAGGCTCTGGGCTCCATATTGGAGCTTAAAAAATACTCACTAGCTAAATTCATCTATTAAACTTAGTAGGACCTAGTCTACATTAATCAGACGTAGACAAAAGCATTTCTTTCTTTCAAGGTACTAAACTTCATGTCAAGCATCAAAGTGGGAGCCCTAATTCAATAACCAGAGAAGAGAATGAGGACTTTCTGAACAAGATACAGGGACGTTCAGTGTCCACCAGTTAATTCTCCTCTGTTGTTTTTCTCAAGGGTGTACACATAAAGCTGCTTTTCTTGTGACAATAGACTTTTGGCTAGGCACCATTAACAAATGTGTTAAGTCCCTGTGACAACTGATTAATTTTAGTTTAAGGTTATGAATACAAAACAATGAGTGTTGATATGTAACATGCATTTTAATGATGTCACAGCAAAAGTAAAGGATGAGAAAGATAATTTAATTTGCTTTCTCTGAAAGGTCAGTTCTCCTGAGATAAAAATTGTCCCTTAGGGTACCAATGCCTTTCTCGGCACACGTTCCCTTCTGCTGCCTTTCTCTGACTCTGTGTTCCTTAGGGATAAGAGCATTTATATTTAAAGACAATCTGACTATGTTGTTTGGCATGAAAGTGGGTTGATAGAGGAGAGCAGAGGACACCTGGTGCTTTTAAAATGAGAAAAAAAATTATATGTTTTTGCCCTTGATTTCATCATTATTTTAGCATACTTCAACTTACTTTAGAGTATACATTTAAGAGAAGAAAATAGAAATGGATATGGCCATTTAAATACTACATTTGCCAGTCTTTGTATATACAAAGACTTCACATGGAGGTGGAAATTTCTGTAAGAAAAATTGTGCATCATTTGGACAAATCTTGTCCCATGTATTTACAAGTGAGTTTTTATCTTTGGTCAGGATTGAATCTTTCATAACAGCAGGGCCCAGCACAGGGGTCTTGACAAACTTAGAGCTCCACATGAATTTGTGAAATCAATGGATTAATATCTGACTCTAGACATATTGGCAAACAAATCAGTGTGCACGGTCCCTATGACCCACCCAGTGGGACTCAGTAAGCTTTGCAAACAAGAAAACACATATTCAGAACATATTCGTTTATAGGGTGAGCAGAAATTTCTTTTAAAAACAAATATGCAGCACTAGGCTTCAGAGCATTATACAAAAGGGGAATTTATGAGATAGAATCAAGGTATCAAAAACTTGAATGCAAATTATATAAATATAGAAATAACATACAGAATCCCCGATATTAAAGATAGCACAATCTGTGTATTAATAGTAAAAATGAATCCTTAAAAGATAAATGGAAGTCTGAGAAAGGAAGTGAAATACATCAAATTTCTGAGAATTTCTCAGAGGAGGAGGGATTTTTAGTTAATGAGGGTTATAGATATTTGAGTAAACCAGAAGAATTCCAGGAGATGGACTTATGATATACACACATGTATATATATATATATATATATATATATATATATATATATATATATATTTTCTATTTCATTCTATATAAAGGATATCCAGAGAGCTAGATTTGAAGAAGTTGACCAAGAGCTAAGTGAGAATGCTAAGAGGTAAGTCTAGGGAGATGCTTGTTTTCATATATCCATTGTGTGGAGATGCCCACATTCAGTCCTTCTGCCCTTCCTTGGGCCTCATGGCATCATTTTATATTCAGATTGCACTAGAAGGGGGAAGGGAACAGCTTTACGGTTCTCCAAACACAAGAGTCCTCTTGTATGAGGAAAAGACACATCTCTACCCTCAAGTGCCTCAGATTAAGTCGGGTTAAGTGGGGGAGGGCCTTAGAGGTGACGTGATGTGGTAGAAAGGGCATGGAGTTAGCAGCTCAGGGATTGGTTTCTAACTTTGGGCAACTAGCTGTGTGTAGAGGAATAAGCTACTTAGCCTTTTGGAGTCCGACTTTATTTTTGTATTTGAAAAGTAGAGATAGTAAATTGACACTGAGCACTTATAACGTGAAAAATTCTCCTCCTAGCCAGAAAATGCTGCCCAAATAAAAACTATCCCATCCTCTTTGAAAAATTGCTTAAAATGTTTGGTCAGTGTATTCATCTGTTTTCACACTGCTGATAAAGACATACCTGAGACTGGACAACTTACAAAAGAGGTTTAATGGACTTACGGTTCCACATGGCTGGGGATGCCTCACAATCATGGTAGAAAGCAAGGAGAAATGAGTCACATCTTACGTGGATGGCAGCAGGTAAAAGCAAGCTTGTGCAGGGAAACTCCTTTTTACTTTAATATATACTTTAAGGGTGGGTACAGCAACATGTATGTACAGAATGTGCAGGTATGTTACATAGGTATACACGTGCTATGGTTTGCTGCACCCATCAACCTGTCACCTATATTAGGTATTTCTCCTAATGCTATCCCTCCCCTAATACCCACCCCAAACAGGCCCTGGTGTGTGATGTTCCACTCCCTGTGTCCATGTGTTCTCATTGTTCAACTCCCACTTACAAGTGAGAATGTGGTGTTTGCTTTTCTGTTCTGGTTTTAGTTTGCTGAGAATGATGGTTTCCAGCTTCATCCATGTCCGTGCAAAGACAAGAACTCATTGTTTATGGCTGCATAGTATTCCATGGTATATATGTGCCACATTTTCTTTATCCAGTCTATCATTAATGGGCATTTGAATTGATTCCAAATCTTCACTATTATGGAGTGCTCCAATAAATATACATGTGCATATACATATATATATATCCAATAAATATACATGTGCATGTCTTTAATGAGATTCCTGGGTCAAATGGTATTTCTGATTCTAGATCCTTGAGTAATTGCCACACTGTTTTCCACAATAGCTGGACTAATTTATACTCCCACTAACAGTGTAAAAGTGTTCCTATTCCTCCACATCCTCTCCAGCACCTGTTGTTTCCTTACTTTAATGATTGTTCTAACTGGCGTGAGATGGTATCTCATTGTGGTTTTGATTTACGTTTCTCTAATGACCAGTGATGAGTTTTTTAAAATACACTTGTTAGCTGCGTAAATGTAGTCTCTTGAGAAATTTCTGTTCATATCCTTTGCCTACATTTTGATGGGGTTGTCTTTTTCTTGTAAATTAGAGTTCTTTGTAGATTCTCGATATTAGCCCTCTGTCAGATGGACAGATTGCAAATATTTTCTCCTGTTCTGTAGATTGCCTTTTCATTCTGATGATAGTTTCTTTTGCTGTGCAGAAGCTCTTTAATTAGATCCCATTTATCTGTTTTGGCTTTTGTTGCCATTGCTTTTGGTGTTTTAGTCATGAAGTCTTCACCCATGCCTATGCCCTGAATGGTATTGCCTAGGTTTTCTTCTAGGGTTTTTATGGTTTTAGGTCTTATGTTTAAATCTTTAATCTATCTTGAGTTAACTTTTGTATAAGGTATAAGGAAGGGGTCCCCTTTTTAAAACCATCAGATCTTATGAGACTTATTATCATGAGAACAGCACAGGAAAGACTTGCCTCCATGATTAAATTACCTCCTACCAGATCCCTCCCAAATGTGGGAATTCAAAATGAGACTTGGGTGAGACACAGCCAAACCATATCATTCAGGAAAGACTTATTGATAGAGGTGAGATTTAAGTTACACCTAGAACACGATGGTAGCAAGTTCAAGCTGGTGAATATTTGAAAGTAATATTTCTATCACTGTATCAAAAGCTATTTTCAGAAAATCCTAGCTCTTAGGAATAAACTATAAAAGCAGAAAAGCAAAGCTAGTAACTCCTACCCTGGTAGTTGAACCCAGATAGTGGCAAATAGTAGATCCTCTAATAGCATTTGTTGGGAAGATAAACTTACATACTTTTAAAAATTTAAACTATAATTTATTATAGTAAAATTGACTTTTTGATGCCACAGTTCCATCAAACTTGTAAGGTATGATATTTATACTGACACATCTGTCCTTATTGGCTCATACCCATGGGGACCATAGTCGCATGATTTGTGAGTAGGTCGTGCAGTAAAGAACAGTCCATGATATCCACACAGAATGAAGTAACTGATACCCCTGCCACATTGACCCCCATTGAGGAGTGACTGCCTCTTTGATAAAAAATGAACACTGAAGATTCATAAGTTCCAGCTGCAATGTCTTCAAATATTCCTGATAAGTGTCCAGTCAATAAACAAAGAACAAAATATAAGGGAAATCGCCACAGATGAAAACAAAGAAAATATAGCTACAGTATTGATCATTCTAGACACAATTATCAGTTTTCTAAAAATTGTTTGCAAAGTTTATGTGTTTACTACCATATTGTATCTTGTGTTATGACTAAGCTGCTGCTTCTGTATTTCTTAAGTTTATTTGACCTTCTTTCACCAAGCTATCACTGTCACAGAAAAAGTACAAATCTGTTCAAAATGGCATCTAATGGAAAGTAATCTTTTTATAAGCTATTACCAATAATCAAAGTCTCAAAAGATGAATTTAAGCTAGTTCTTTCTCATTTGACACAATAATGTCTGTAGAGAAGAAGAAAAAAATAGCTCAAGCAAACAGAACACGCTTTAAAAATCTTGAGTTTCCAGTTCTCAGCCCACAGAGAAAGGGAATATACTCTTTGTAAGCCACTTCATAGTTCTGTGTGGAAATGAAGAGGTTTTACAAATTAGCAGTGTAATTTGAGAGCTGAGGAATAAAAGATCTGAAAACTTGGGAGGAAATAATGATTTCAAATACAAGGAAAGGAACAGGTAAGAAAATATAACAAATAATACAAGAAAAACACAAAATAAACGAAATGCTTGGGGACTAAAGTTATTTGCTAAAATACATGACCAAGAAGTTCTGAATATGTTAGTGCTTAAAATAACACTAATCAAACACATTTTGCATTTTTTGGAAGCTAGGTGGGGAATGCTAGTCTCTGGAGATGCTACTTTGTAGAGAAAAATACAATCTACCATCATTGTTTCTCAAAGCTACAATTCAGCTTAAAGAACAATATGGCTAAGGCTTCTCCATGCAAATAAATGACTGGCAAATATCAGAGACGTGAAGTTTTGATAGCACAGACAGAAACTATCAGATAGCATTTAGCCATCTCCTTTCTAACTGAAGGGCAGAAGACCCTGAAGGTGGAGCAGCATCATGGGGATGGTAGAAAACTCTTCCCTAAAGAACAATTTCCAATAAAGTCTCAATTAAGTGTATATACTGAAAGGTATAAACAATAAAAGTACATTTTATAAAGTCTGCATTTTGTGAAGCACCTAATTCATTAAGAATAATTTATGTAATGCCAAAATGTGCATCATCAGTCTCCAATTTGGCATCATCATAGTAAATGTGTCATTAGTTCTTAGCAACTGATAGTAATAATAATCGGGCAAATCAAGGAAAATGAAATACTCCCAGTTTATTGAAAGCTTTTTTTTTTTTTTTTTTTTGGCTGGAAATTTAAAATGGAATTTTAAAACTCGGAGAATTAGGTATCTTTGTGTAGATGTGAGCCACCCCCTCAAAGTCACTCCTGCCTGTTTGCCACATGCTTGAATTTCTACATATTAGTGTTATTTCTTTTGACCCTATGTCAGAGATGCAAGCACAGGAAGTACTCCCATGGGAAGATAAATGCAGCTCTCTTCCAAAACGCCCTAAAAAGATTTGTAGATTTGTTTTGCACATTTGTTGCATGTAGAAGAAACCAAACATAGTAATCTATAAGAAACTGATTTTAACAGAACTTGGGTTAAATACAGGCTAAAAAAAAGTTCTAAAATAGAGGCTAACATTCTTTAAAAATTATTTTAAAAATTTCTTCCAGCATTATTCCCAAAATTAGGATATCTTATTAAACAACTGTAGAAGTCTATGTGAATACATCAGCAGAATTGTATAATGCGCCATCTCTACAGCTGTACGTGGAAGCCTCATTGAGAGCTCCCCAGGCATAACAAATAGTCACCTACACAACTTGGTGGTTTTAAAGGAGAAAACTTTAACCATGAAGATGATTATATAAGAACTTTTAGTAAATGACCAGTGAATATGGACCATATCAACAAGCTCTTTCCAAAGTTTCAGGATTTTAATCTCATTGTTAATAGCTACTGAAGTTTCAAAATCAGCCTTTCAAGAACAGTTGGCATAATGTCTATGAAGACAGGGTACTTATCACACCCCTGCCCAACAATGTTCTTGATTAATTTCTTCCCTTGAACACTTGATTAGCAAAGCAATGGATAAAATGCTTTTATCACAGATGTCTTATTTGTATATAATATCTGCCATGCTTCAAGTCAATTTCAACATCTATTTCATTTGATCCTCCCCATAAAGGTGAATGTTGCTTACAGGACAGATGATGGGACTGAGAATCCAGAGGATTAAGAGACTTGGCTCTGTTCCATAGTGAATAATCTTAAAGCTTCAGTGATGCGCCCCACATTGTCTCTGTCCTAATCTGATTTTCCTCTCATCAACACTATCTCTTAGTCCTACCAAGCCATGAACTCCAATCCTCTAGGTATAAATAGGTGTATATTCATTTGTTGTTTTGGTAATTTGTTTTTGTTTTTGGTAAAATATTAAACCAAATGCTAAATAAATTTACTTTGCCAGTAAGGAAGGAGGACAATTTCCTCCTATATTTTGCTCTTATTTTAGGTTTCCTGAAACTCAAGCAGTATCTTCATGGTGGAATTTAGATATCAAACTCACTTTTGTAAGTTCAAACCCAAGAACCCAGGCTTATGCTGCAGAGCCATGCATGGGCAGCTCTTTTTCCTCACTGTGCTTCTGGTGACCATGGCTTCTGTCCCATGAACAGAGTGTCTGCAGCCTTCCAATAGGTATCTCCCTCCAGCCAGTTAATCAGCACTCTGTTCCCCTGCTACAGCCTGGCTAGACTAAGTAGACAGTGTCACTATTAAGCCAGTGAGAATCAGATGCCCTGTCACACATGCAGTTTCGGAAGAGTGGTTATAAGAGGGACAGCAGCCTCCCTGCCTGGTGACACTGATGGCTGGCCCTGTGGACAAGCAGCCTGGAATCTCATTAGCCTCTTTCTAGTTGCAATTTTGCATGTTAAGTATCTGTCTTATTTGATTGCAGTCCTCATCCTGGGGTCTTTGCGGAGTAGCCTCTAATCTAAGGGCCTTGTTACCACCCTAGTTTTTTATGTGACTGCAGAGGAGGCCTTTCAACCCCCTTTTGCCTCTCTGACCAGCTCTATGTCACCAATCAGTATTTCTTCACTTACATCCAAGTTTTGTTGTTCAGTAAAATTGTTTCCATTCAGATCACTAAGGATATCATATTTATCCTTGCTGAGACTAGGTGCTGGTTTACTTTGTGATTCTCAACCACCAGTCTACTTTCTGTGCCAGGGGTCTCATTTAAAGTAAGCTTCCTGGACACCTCTAATCTTGGCTTCCCAGTGACTGGATTCTCATAGGGTCAGGTTATTGGAATGGACAGTTTACTAGTTAATCAAAGGGTTTCAGGCATATCAACAGTCTATACTTGGGTCAGCTTGTATAATTACATGCTGCCTCTGAACCTACTGGTAGGTGGTTGATAATCCTTAAGAGAATCTGACAGATGTGTACATCTTCTCAACCTCTACACTCTGTCACCAGCATGAACATTAAAGCAACAGTGTAGAATAGAGCCATCCCCACTGTTCTCTATTCACCTATTTTTGTAGATCTTCATAGAGTCTCTACAATGCTTTTGTAGAGTATTCAAGTATACTCTTTATTGTTTGAGCTGATTCTGTTCCTCTTTTCCTCAAAATGAGTTCCATTTGATGAATACATGAAGCCCTTCCTGTGTTTTGGTCATTAGCTGGAATTTTAACTGGATAAGGCCCAGTTTCTACCCTAAAGACACTGGTCTATGAAGAAAAGGCTCTGCTTTTCCTTGGCACTCTGAACAGCCTTGTTTAGATGAAAATCACAGACATCAGCAGTTCATAAAAAGCAATTAGAACTATCACATAAGGCTGCTTTACCTTCCAGGGATGTGAAGGGGGACTTACAGGCATGGAAAATATGAAATAAGAGAAAGGGGAGGGCCCTTGGTCTGTAAGAGTTTAGAAGGCAATTGAGGTGATGTGACAGCACCATAATTTCACTTCTGGCAGGAGTGACCAGGGCTAAACCAGAAATGGTTTAGAATGTCAGAATCTGTTTGGCAGGTGATGCATAATCAATGTGTCAAGTACAGCAGCTCACCTATAATTAAAATATATACATTTTTGGTTGATTTATTCATGAATAGTTCAAAAACAAAATTGCTAAGACAGAATCTATTCTACAAATAGATCTTATGGCCTCTTTTTAAGCTTCCAATCAAATACATTCCTTTTTAAGATAAAACAGTCTAATAATAGTGTCATTTTAAAAAATCATCGACTGTGCCTGGCACCATACTAGGCATTCTCCTCTCATTTCTGAGTCATAGTAGTCTTATGAAGCAGCCATTTTCATAGCCCTTTTACCAAGACAGGCTCCGAGTCTCGGAGAAGTTAAGCAGCTTGTGCCTTGTGGAACACATGGTAAAAGATGCAGCTGGGATTCAAATCCCAGGATCCATGGTTACATGCCAGATTCTCCCTGCTCTGCACTGTGAACCCACCTAGGTTTTTCTCTCCACTTGGCCTTTGCTCCAATACAGAGAATAGATTCTGGGCCCAGGGGAGGCTTTTTGTTTTTTTAAAAACTTCCCAAAATGTCATTTAAAGGGACTTCTAGGATCCTGTGGCTCTGCTCCTTCTCTGCATACCCATACAGGTGGCTCATACAGTGTTACTGTTGGGTTAATATGTGCCACTTTCACATTGTACAGGACAGGGCCCACAATAAGTAGGACTGTGCTTATTCATCTCTCTGTGCCCAGCTTCTGGCATCATATGTGCTTTGCAGTGGCCCGGTGATGAAGAATTTTATTGAATCAAACCAGGCATGAGCTGGAAACAAGTATAATACAATGGTTAGCTCATGGACTTGGAATGAGGTCCGTGACCCAGATTGTGTGATCCTTATTCTTTTTCAGCCTCAATTTCCTCTTCTGTCACTCCCAACCTCATATTGTTGTGGATACCAACTTAAGAAGATGAAGCATCCAGCATAATGTCCAGCAGATACTGGACACAAAACCAAATAGGGATTACTTTTTCCTCTCCCCTTCTCTTTTGATGCTAATTTTGAAGGTGACATTGGGAGATGAACATCCTTTGAAACTCAGATATTCCAGAAATCCAGAGCTTCCTTGAGTTTCAACTATTCTTGGATGTATGCAAAGTGGCCTGAAGCGATTAATGATTTACTCATTGGTCTTAACAAGAAAATATGCCCCCAAAGGTCCTTTTGTAACACAAGCAAAAGGAAGCAAAGGGTTGAACCATTTATTCTGTGAATTTGATTGATGTTGACAGGCAATCTAGACAGCTGAGTTTCAAATACACATTTTTTTTTCTTCTGTTTCATGGCAGGATTGATTTTTGGCCTGAATCTTCTAAATAATTGCCTTCCCTCCCCTAAGACATGTCTTTCAATTTGTGGGTGTAGATAGCTACAGAAAACAAGTATTATTTTAGCCTCTTCAAAACATAGAAGCTCTAAAACACAGAGAGGTTAATTGATTTGACAAATGTCACACAGCTTCTCAGTCATAAAACTGAGAGACAGCCTCCGGGTCTCCAAGCTACCCATCTTCTCAACACATTAAAGAAAACTGTTTTAGCTGCTTAAACACATTCACACTTTAAATAGAAATAATAACCTTTACAATCAAATATTCTTCCCTTTTGGGTATAGAAATTTTTAGTTTGAAGCTGGTATGAGGTAGTCATATGTGAAAAATTTTTATTATGTTCATTGCCTGCATGTCACATTTTCTCCTATATTAAACTTACACATTGTACTTAGGTAAAGCAGAAAATAAATGATTTGAAAATAAAAGGCATTAAAGCCCTTGTTTTCCTTTATCAAGTGATAAATAATACAATCGGTAGTAGAAAATTCAATCATTTGTGATGATTCTCCTGTGAGCAAGGCTCTGTGTAGTGGAAAAACAAAGGCTTCCTTTGGTGTGCCCATCCCATAAGAATGACTAAGGTGCTGCCCTGGGAAGAGACCAATACCTAAGATGTGAAGGTTTAGGGTTCCTGTCCTGCATCTTCACCAAATAACTGGGCAGATCTGTACCAATTGACAGCCAGGTCACCACTGACTCTGAGATGGAAATTAAAGTAACCTGCTGGACAAACATTCATAAATGCTATTTTAGTACATAATAAGAGAATCTAGAAGAAACAACTTTGAAAACGGTGCATGACTGCATGAATTACCATTAAGGAGGAAGATAAGAAAATGTACAAAATGCACCAGGCTGTCCATAAGAACTGCCTCAGTGGAGTCAATGTTTATGTACCCTGTGAGTCTAGAGAAGGAAAAAATGCATGTCTGCATTAGTAATTGGAAAATACTCCTTGCTGGAGCTGAGTCTTGGGGTATCACTTTCATTTTAACTTTGTGAAAACAAATATTACATCATATTCTCACTATAACTCCATTATTTCATGAGGCTATTAGGGAAAGGGTTATTAGTCACATTTTACCTTTAGGTAATTTGAAGTCACAGGTTTTCCTCAAGATAAAGCAAACTTCTCCATGAGGATAGGATCTGTAACTATGGGTAGTAGTAATGGAATTGACTTCCAGAGACACAAATGTATGATCTGAGAGGGAAGAAAAGGTTGTCATAATAAGCCGTTGCCTCCATTTGGTGGAGGAGGATGCTAAACTAAAGGAAGTCTTCATGAGCTGCAGATTTTATTTGCGGTTGTATGTCTCCCACTCTCTCACAAGTAATTGAATGTTCTTACATGCCATATTCTGTGCCACCTAAAGTATTGATTGCACTTCATTGAAGGCTGTTTCATAATGCTGGAGCTCTGTGAAAAGTGGAAGGACTAAACTCAAGATAGGACCCAAGGGACCTCAAATCTACTCTTGGTTTGGGGACTAATTTGCTCTGTGACTTTGAGCAAGTCACTGAATTTTCTTCAGCTCTCTTGCACTTAAAATTGGAATAATACCCCTTTTCCTACTTACCTCTTAGATGAAGAGATGATCCTGAGGATGTACTATGATAATATATGTTAATACAAAGGTTAAAATGTCACACAAACACAAGATATTTCCTTAAGACTGCTTCTTCGATGGCTATTATAAGAAAAGATAGTGTATATGATAATAAATCAATCAAAATGTCCTGAATACCAAATAGGTATTGTAGAGAGATGGAAGAAATCTGGCCACATCATAACAATTTAAAGGGGTGTATCATGCTAAGCAGATGTGTTGGCCATGCACAGGTAAGCTCATGCACAATGGAAGCATTGATTCTAGGAGACTGAACAGGTAATCCACATCTTTTAAAGTGCATCCTTTCAGATGGAAAAACATTTAGGTCTTATAGATGAGGTGGGTCTCTACTTGGTTTGATAAATTGGTTGGATAGGGGAGGGCAAGAAGAAAGATTCCTGTATAGGGTAGTGTAATCTCTATGAGGACAGGACTTTCATTCTGTCTTGCTCATTGATGTATCCCAAGGCCAGCTACCTTGTTCAGTCACCATAAATACATGTGATTGCATCAGTGGGTAACAGTGTGAACAAGATACACATGTTCAATGAGCCAGTGTGCCAGTGCAAATGTAGCAATCTTCCTGACCCCCTCCCCGCCTTCCCTTCTCTCTCTCCTCCATATTGTGAGAATATGGACAGTGGCTCTTTCTCTCCTGTGTGGCCTAGTCTGAGCCAGGTTGTAATGCTCATGAGACTTTGAGAATATAAATACATCTGAATCCAACAAATAATAGACCCAAATGATACCGTTTTTTCCCCTAACTTATGAAAGCACAATGCTTATTATTTCATAAAGATATTTTCTTCTATGTGGTTAAACATCTTTGATATTCAACTACATCTTCAAATGTCTTTGAGATATTGTCTGTACTAAATTCATTTTCAATAAGCCCTTCTTAAGGATATCCCAAAATAGTCAACACTATTAAGATGACAGTCTTAGGAAATAACTTCCTACCTGCTTTTTTATCTAGGCAGAAATATGAGGCCCCTAGCTTGAACACTTGAATTGGGTGTCGCTTCCCTACAACCAGAAATTATAAAATGTTCAGTATAGATTTTTCAGCTAAGTCATGTATTTCCATGAAAGTTAAAGGAAGCAGTGGAAATATAGGTTGGCAGTGTCCTCTGAGAACTTCAGGTGGTAGTCCCCCAGTGAGGAAGGAATGAAAGTCCATCAAGCATGGTGAGAACATGGTCACAAACACCTCTGTCTATAAAAATTAACCCAGAAATAAAGTCTGAAAACTGGTTCTGAAATGTAATCAGTTTTAATGCTAGCAATTACAAAAATGCCTTTGGATAAATACTTCTCAGCAAGATGCAAGCAGCAATATTAGAAATTTCTGATGAACCTTTTGCTCCTCTAGGAAATGGAGCTTATCCTGTCCCCAATAATTTTACCAAGTTTTCTAACAGGTGTCCCAGTGAATGGAAATGCAGACAGGCCTTCCCTTTATACCCAGGGACTTAGGTCTTTCCAACATTGTAGCTGTGGTCAACATGTTGTAGGAATGAAACTCTGTATAGCATCACAATCAAATGAATGGTGCCAATCACAGTGGCAGGAATATCCATAAAAGAAAACATGGAATTTCTGACATTTTGCACTTAGTAGTTAAGGAAGCAATGGCACAGGAAAAAACTGTACTTTTGGGTGAAGCTAAGGATCTCAATATATTTGCGCATTATCTGAGAATCCTGAGAAATAAACTGGAGTCTGGCAGAGTGAAATAACCATGTAGTGGCTGAGACTTGTGGCAAGGTCAGGAGTATAGCTTTGGGCCTTCGCTGTGAATGGGTGGGCAGGGCATTTTCATCTTGGTTTGAAAGGGCTTATGATAGGCCAGGTGGGATTTTGAATTGTGAAATGGATTTTTAAAAGCTTTGGTCATAGCATAAGCCTTTTTGTGGGCCAGGAAGTTTTTTGATCTTAGCAGGAGACTACAAGTTAGGCATCTTTGAACATGGATGAATGGCTGTTACTTTACGGGCAGGGCTGTGTAGGACGGCAGCTTGACCTGACCACCTCTCAGGCTGCTGTGGCCTTAAGCAGCGCCTTCTAGGCCTAGGCAAAGGCAGGGGAGGACCACAGCGCACACCAGTGGGTCAGATTCCCACACGACACCCATAGCTGAGGGAAGAATTTTACTACAAAGAAGAAATAACCTTTATAAACATATCTTGAGTATCTTATTAATTTGCATAGGTTGCTTCACCAGGATGGTGGTAGCTGCACTAAGAGCAGTGAAGCCAAGTCAATGATTGGCTAATTATGCAAATATTATTTGCTGTGTAATTTATATGTGCTATGTTAAAGAAGCTGGGGAGATCTATACTGAACTATTCTATCTTGGTTGGAATTTTTTATCTTGGACCACCCTGTGTCTCAATCCAGGTATATTTCCAAATGGCCTTTTCATTACTCGGAAAAATCATCTACCCCATTGAATGCCATTAAAAGCCAAAGCTGCTTTAGAGACGGTGCCATGATAATGTAGCATAGTTGATGTTATTTGCCCTTCTTCAAGTGCAGATAACCATAAGTGCCAATAATGCATGGACAGAGACACAAGGCTGAGTATTTTCAGAAGTGACAAGATCTTAAATGCCATAATAGCTTTAGTTAAAGAGGAAATATACCATCTCTTGTCCACTTGCAGACCTCCAAGTTTTTTCTGTATGATAAAGACATATTAATCTAGGCATAAAAACATGGAAAGGCAATAGTCATTACAATTTTATATTAGACTTTCTTGGGGGCATAGTGCTTTATCATTCTGAGAACATCATAAGACTTTGAAATCAACAGGACTCAAATGACTCCTGTCTTAGCATCCATACTCATCTTCATATCTCTACCACTACCTTATGACCCTCTGAACACTGACTTCTGCCCTTTGGGGCCTCTTTCCTAGTGTTCTGATTGTTCTTAAGATTGACCTCTCACTGATTGGTTTTATAGCATTTAGTCTAATTAGTCACTAACATTTACATTCTTCTAGAACACATCTGTTATACTCCAGTCCCCTATCTTGAAATGTGGAATTCTTGTCATTAAACTGTCTTCATCTCTGACTCTGTCAAAGTTCTGGCAATAAATGAGATTCTAGGCTCAAATTGTAAGAGACTTTAATAAAAAGATTATTCTCAGAAGTGAGGGGAGTGCTAAGAAAGTAAAAAATGCATGATGATGGAGCCAAACTAGCAACTTCAGGAAGCTAGTACCAACCCTGAAGCATTCTGGTGATAGGTGCTGTAGAAAGTGTCATATAAATGCTGTGACCACAGAGGAAAAATTACTGATAATGGGAAAGCATGGAGAGATGAAGGAGAAAATTCACCAACTGTTCCTTCATCTGAATAACTCAATCTTTTGTCTATGCCTTGCATTATCAAGACCCAGCCAGAGGTGATGATGGCAAGAGGCCTGGAAAGCAGACTGCAGAGGTCCCCTGGCAGAACACAGTGTATGTGTGTGAAAGCAGAGCCAGAATGATTCATCCAACATACAACATTTGACCCAGTGGCTCCAGTAATTTACAATTCTCCCTTACCTCCACATAATCTACAGAAGACAGCCCAAGCCCGACATACAAAGCCCTCCATGTCTTTGTCCTACTGATGCTTCTGGCATTATCCCCAGACACTCTGCCTCCTGTAATTATTCTAAAGAATTGGAGTTTTAGTAATCTCCTTCGTATTCCATGTCACTCCTTTCTTTTAGGCCCTTGTTTGTGGAATTGCTTCTGGCACATCCTTCTCTTTTTAACCAAGGGAACTAAAACATCACCTCCTGTAGGAACCCTTGGCTGAAAGTTACATAATCCTATACATATTTCTTTTTAAAAATGTACCCCTAAATTAGATCGTATAAGGTGTATAGTGTTCTGATCTTTTGACCAATGAAAATGGAATTTCTTATGTAGAATCCTGTCTGTCTTGCCCACAGGGAAGTCTCCCAAAGGTAGGACAGGGTCCTCTTTGGGTTTATTTCTTAGCAGGTAGCATAATAGCTGCAAATGCTGAGTGATTTATACCTGCTTATGGAACTGAATTGAATAAAAGTCCATATTTTATTTTTCTAGACCATGAGAAAAGAGCATATTAATCTTGATTTCTTAGTGAATATTTGCTGCTTGGTTTAACATAAAACATATCTTAAACACATTTGTCAGTTCTCACAAGCAAGGGAAATGGGGGAAAATTTTTCCTGTGCTTGTTTTGGATTTGAAGTATCTTAGTTTTCAGAAGACAGTTTGCAAAAGCATAAAAAACAAAAAACAGTTGCAGCAATTCTGAAAGTTAATAAAATGAGCTAGTCAATGCAATTAATCAAATATTAGCAAAACACAAGCAAGACAGTAGTAAGCATTATACAGAGCCCATTAATAACATTAATATATATGAATCAACCAGGTATTGGCAGGGTACATTGTAGTTTTCTAAAAATCCCTTCTGGCCACAAACTGCATCTGATTATGTTTGATGTCATTCAAAGTACAAGGGCCTCCGAAGCCAAGGCCTAAATGGGGCTGACAAACAGATGTGGCATTTGAGCCTTCTAGATTTATAGCCTATTTCCAAGTTGCTTTTCTTACCCTATTCACAAAAAAGAAAAGAGAAATGCCACCTGACCAAAAATGACCAATGAATCTTCATAAATCCCTCTCAAGTCCTATCAAAACTAAGGTTTCCGGGGTAATTCTCCTATAAAAAGAAACGTAAAATTTATTCCAAACGGGGGTGGGGAGGGAGATGCCTGCCTGAATTCTGGAAGCCAGGGCTTTTGAGTAAAATTAGCTCAGGATTCTTCTGGCAGAAGTCACATTTTGGCCCCTCATTTCATGAGAAAACCATTTGTTGTGAAATAGAATAATTCAGCCTGTGTGCGTGTTCGTAAATCCCCCATCCCACACCCTCGACTGCACAGTGACGTGGGTCCCCAGCCCTTCATGCCTCGTTGGGGCCAGGCTGGGCCAGCTGGCCAGGCTGTCCATGTCCTCAGGCCTGGGCATCATTGTCCCTTATCTCACCCAGCCCGCATCCCTTTGAAGCCGCTCCAAAGAAACTTTATCCCTCTGTTCCAGCTGGTGTTTCATTAAGCCCTGGCTTCACAGGATTTTCCACTCCCATTGACACATCAGAGCAAAGATGTAGCCATTAAAATAATGAAGAAAAAGGGAGCAGGCAGAGGAAAAACGGTTTGAGGGGAAATTGAAAAGGAGTACAAGGTTATTTAAAAAATAAAGACCAGCTGAATAAAATGTACCCACTTTCTCATCACTTTTTTCCTCCCCTATACGTACGTGTGTGTCCTAAGCTGTCCAGATTTTTCACAAAGCCTCATAAGGAGTGACTTCAGAGAGGCACTGACTCTGTGAAAAAGCCGACAGTCACAGGTCTAAATTAGAAGCAGCGGATAAGAATCCCAAAGTCATTCTGAGTACACATGAAGGCAAAGGAACTCTGTGTGCATTAAAGATGTAGTGAATCTTAAATCTAACCACCTTCTGAAGGAAAAAAAAAATCATTGTATCTCCTGCTGGTTAGACATGAAGCCCACCCAAGTTATTAAGGCGCTTTGTGTGACCTCCATGGTGTAGCACCTCCGTTGCCCAACCTGGAGTGCCTTTTCCAGACTTTTTTCACCTCTGCAAAAGAACATTGACTCCACACTTATCTAGTGATAGTGTTTCGATGCTTACCTTCTCCATGGGTAATGTACCTGTGATGTGGTGTTTTCTTCAAAATTAGATTATGATTTTGAGAATCCAGAAATTGTTGTTTTGTTGCTATCTCAAAACAAAGACCTTGTTCAAGACTCTGCATAACTTCTATTTTTCACAGTATCTGTCCAAGGTATCTGCAGACTTCAATCACCACAACCTCCATATAAACAAGGAGAATATCACAGAAGGACTTTAAGTTCCTAAAACAGCTGTGACAAAGCCCATACACTAAACCTACACTCTTTACTCCCCTGGGCCCTAATTCAGGCATTGTGATTTCATTAACTATTGTCTTCCCACAGGAACTAAAAGCAGTGACCTAGAAGTGGGTTCTTAGATATATGCCTGATGACAGCAGGGTAAGTGACAGCTGACATGTAATTAGTGGAAAAAACAAAAATGAAAACAATGAACAACCATATTGCTTCTTGGTACAAAACTTGATGTCTACAAAAACAGATTTTGAAGTTTATTCAATAACTGCTGTTCAAATACAAAATGCACATATTCTTAAAAGATGTGCTACAAAACTGGCCAAAATTTGTTATAAGAAGCAGAGAATATCAGGTGTTTAAAACATTTTTGTATATGCTTCCTATTTTAAGTATTTCATGTAAAATTGTGTCATCTGCATAAATGTTTATATGATCATGAATCAGTTCTTGTTTATGCCCTTATTTGAAGACCATGAAAATGCTTGTTTATTTAACTATACAAGCCTAGTGATACTAAGAAAAGTTCACAAGTCACAAGAAAAACCTACTAGTGTAGTGATTCAGTGAAAATATAAATTCAGAGGAAACAGGGCTATACAGGAAGAGCTCTTGGGTCCAGAACAGGATAAATCCATGTTCAAATCTAAGCCCGCCCTTCTCTCATTGGCATTAAGTGATTCTGGTCATATTCCCAAATATCTGAATTCTAGGCCACACTGGTGAGAACTAAGTGAGACTGTGTGTTTCAGAGTCTATTGCAGGCTCAAATGCAGAAAATCTGCGTTGCAAGACTTGGTTGTTGAGGGAGGCATTCAGTAAGGCATTTCACAAGCATATGTGGTGGGGCTGAATATAATCTTTAGGAAAAAAGGAATCAATAAATCATCATAGGTACGTTAAGTTCTTAAGTACTTAACTCTTACATGAGGAAAATACAAAAGAAGGGCTGAAAAAATATTTCTTCCCTTAAAGAAATACAAGTTTATTTAAGAAAATATCTTAGTCCATTTAGGCTATTATAGCAAAATATCATAGACTGTGTGACATATACAATAGAAAGGTATTTCTTATAGTTTTGGAGGCTGAAGAGTTCAAGGTCAGGACACCAACAGATTTGGTGACTGGTAAAAACCCGTTTCCTGGATTGTAGATAGACATCTTTTACTGTGTCCTCATGTGGCAAAGGGGCAAGTGATATTTCTAGGTTCTCTTTTATATGGACACTAATTCCATTCTTGGGAACCCTGACTTCAAAACCTAATTACCTCCCAATGGTGTTAGCTCTTAAAACTATTGCATTGAGGATTAGGTTTTAGGGTATGAACTTTGGAAAAACACAAACATTCAGCCCACAGAAGATAAGATATGCAGATGAACCAATACTTCCAGAATAATACAAGGAGATGACTATTGCCTGGAAGATTAATTGCTATAGTTAGCAAAACTGAGTCACTGTGGATTGGACATGTAATGAGAAGTTTTGTGGTGATACTGGGACTTGGACAGTTTGAGAAAGGGCAAAGGGGGGCATGGTAGAGGTGATGAATAAATAAGGCATGGGTGTGGTGAGGAGCAGGGTCAGCAGTGAATGGGCTGACTGGACAATCAGAAGCCTCTGGTTCAGTGCCTATTTCTATAGTACCCCCACATCAGAGTCACATATAGGGTTTGGAATATCGCCACAGCCACTTCGAAGTTCTGGGCCAAGGGCCAACTGAAATAACACTACAGAGCCTAGGTTTATATACCTACCTTGAAGTTAATACCTACTTTGAAAAGTTATAGAGAGAATGACATGTGAAAATGCGTGATGACCACCTGGCATGATGGCAAAACTAAGCATCGCATCTCTAACCATTTTTATTAGTTCCACTATTCTCCATTGTTGACATCATCCTTCTATTGTCTACTCTCACATTGCCTCCTGCACACGTGTTCCTTGTCTCCCAAATATTCTTTGAACTATCTTGGCTCTAATCTTTATCTAATTGCAGCATAGAAATTGCTCTCTACCCTTAACTTCTATTCCTTCTGTTCTCAAGATTATACCTATCAAGTTGCTATCTTCCATCTCATCCCTCAAAATCTATATCAAATCATGCCACTTTTGCAATCCATTCCAAGATTCCTAGGCCCATTTTTATTGCACTTTTTAACCTTGTTATAGCCCTTGCCATAAACTGAATTTTATTATAATTTTTAAAGCAGATGACAAAGTCTCATTGACTTGTGAGCCCTTATAAGGCAAGAATAATTCTGCTAAATTTAATTTCCTCCAGGATCACTTTGCATAGACTTGATGAGATAGGCCCAAAGCATCTGATTCTCGTGTGTGTGTGTGTGTGTATTTCCCGAGAATGAAACCCAAGTTACTACTTCTACTTTTACAATTCAATTAATATTTTTTTGTTGCATGAGAAGTCTTAAAATGATTTAGGAATTAATCTGATAATTAGTCCTGAGTTCAGGGAGCATCTTAAACAACGGATTTATTTATTTATTTTGATTACCTAACCCTTACTCAGATTCTTAATGATAGCAATTTATGCTTCTTGGATTGTAGATGTTGTGGGATACCCCTGTGTGTGTGTGTGTCCGTCCCCGAATGCTATGAGATTCTGTATTTGGCTTCATGCATGTTTTTCAAGGTTTCAAAATCCATTAACTAGAGCTTATTTAGCCTCAGCTGATATGATAGCTTTTATTGTGTGAGTATGTGTGGGGATTTTTTTTTTTTAAACAGAAGCCAAGTATGCCCTTTGGATGAATTGATTTCCTCAATCTCATGATGAAATATTGCATTTCAGTTGTCACTTTTGATTTATTGTTTCTTTAAACATTAAATCTTCCTTTGCATTTTTATTGGTTTCATTAAAAAGGTTCTGCTCATCTTTTTCATGGCCACCTCCATAAAGGCAAGGAAAGCCTCAGTCAGGGAGCCTTGGGGGACCTGCAGAGTCCCCTCCTCTCTGTGGAGTCCTCCTGAATGCTGCCCTTCCATTGGCTGCAAGTTCTCAAGAGTCTGCAGACAAACCAACAAAAACCCTGCCTGGTTTTGTTATGGAGTTTATAAAAACATGTATTAAATCTAATAACTTCAGTGTGAAATGAGGCACAGAGCATATGTCAGAAGTATGGTGTCCAAACAGCAGTGGGCTTGAATGGTTTATCTTGCTGGCAAATGTGTTACATGAGATTTGACCCTTAAATTGAGCACTGGGAGAGATAAATAGGGTAATCAAAAGGACTCCCATACAGTCACAGGAACCTGGAGCCATCTGGCCAAGACGAAAATAAATCAGTAATGCAACTGGAAATGGTCTCCAGAGACCTTTGGGGATTGGTTTAGCATCACTGTCTTTCAAATTGTGGAGCAGAGGAAACTGACAGCAAAGATCATGAAACCAACTCTAATTAAACACACACACAGCAAAGGACTCAGAAGTCTTTCACACTGAAATGCCTCACACCTGAAAGACTAAAAGCCAGACAATAATTTGAAAGTCCCTCAGCTTGGTAAAGACAAAAATAAAAGCATGTATTGATTGTAGGCCTTATACAGAAAAAAAAAAAATTCCATTTAATCAGAATTTAACAAACCAGACGTTTTAGCTATGCACCATTGTTTTTTTCTTTGAGTAAAGGAATCCAGTATCTGAGCTATCTCTTTAAGAAAATCTCTTAACTTTTTATATATGTGACAAGTGGGAAATGAACAAAATTACACAAAATGTTTGAGTAAAACCATTTTTAATTCAACATTTTCTTTCTCTTTTTGAAACTCAGCCAAAGCCATTTTTTGTACCTGTTACAAAAAACTCTCTAGCGTTACACTGATTCAAACCCCAAAAAGATAAACCATCAGTAATACAAATTAACACAAACTATAAATACTGATTTTGATTTTTGAAAAATTTTAAATTATACAAAATAGTTTTTTACCGACATCACATATGTTTTTGAATAGCACTTACATTTTTGAAGTTATTTACGATCACTTAATGGTCGATGGTATATTGGCACATCTGCCCAATCTTTCATGACTCCATTAGTCTGTGTTGTGATGGCAATTGCACAGCAGGATTCCTCATCCATCACAGTTTCCTTGTTTGTTCAGCTCACACATAAGTGCTGAGTTGCTCACTGCATGTGAGGTACTCTACTCATAATTTCGAGAGTTAGAGATGTATGAGATAATGTGCCTGTCTTCAGGTCATAGATTCTGGAGGGGGATCAGACGTGGAAATGAGCATCCTGGATGGAGTCTCCAATGAAGTTCCAGACACATGGTCTCAGGGTGTCTGTTCATGCTTTTTCCATCTCATTGTCTCTGTCACACTGAACCTCACTGCACCTTGGTTTTCTCATCTGACAAAAGAAAATCATAACTGTACTCAATTTGTGGTTTTCTTTTGCTGTTTTAATAAGGTAACACACATAAGGCACTTAGAACAGCACTGGGCACGTTGTTAGCACCAAGTTGGTTGGAAGCAACCAGTTATCCTATTTCACATGATTATTGCAAATATCTTATTTGTTACGACTATAATTTGGTCCCCTTATATGCTTACTCTCCTTGGGCCATGTGTTTTGTTTCCCCTGAGACCTAGGCTTAATGATGTAAAAGGTTTCCTTATAGCTTTGCTTTTTAACTGAGACTTTGGCCACTGTTGTGGGGGATATAGAAAAATAAGATGCTGCTTTTTTCCCAAGGAACTCCAGTTTTAGGTGGAAGGACAAGACACACATACACACACACACACACAAATTGTAATGATGGAACACAATATACACACAGTGGGTAGAGTGGTTTCAATCCCATATGGCATGATGATAGAAACCCTAATAGCCATGCTATCTGCTACCAATATGTAGAGAAAATGAGGGTCTTTGGGACTAGGCAGTTGCAGTGGTTCTCAGCAACTTGAAAGTGGTAATGAGGGAACATCACTGGCATGCATACCAAGAGTGACCTTCCTTGAATCCTGTCCCAAATCTCCAGTGTGCATCTTGAAATGCTTGACCAGGTTAAAGCTATTGGGGAAGAGTACTAGACAAGGAAATAAAAGAAGCAAACAAAAAAATTGTGGTTCTTATTTCTGATCTGCCACTTCCATAAGCAAATCAGCTAACCTTACAGAGCTTTCAATTTCTATTAAAGAAGGCAATTATACCAGAGGGCATGCAACTTCTCTTTCCTCTCTAAAAATACTGTCATTCTACATAGGGCCACAACTTTGCATTGCATTGCATTTGTTCTTAATATGTAATGATACACACACACAATCTTTTCTTATAATGTCCTTCACACATTTCCCTTCCTATCATTCTGTCAATTTGAGAGTTAAATTAACATTTGCTGTTATCATTATAATGGACTATGTAAATATTGCTCACAGTTGAGCCATGTAATGAACTATGATTAAAATATAATTCTTGCCCAACTTTTCCTTTACTCTGAAGTTAATAATTTTCATTCTGTCTCTCTCTCTTTGGTTTTAGTTTTCAAATTCACCCAAAAATTTTCTGATAGCACAGACGATCTCTAAATATAGTACAAGGTCATATAGTAATCATCTATTGCACATTTTCTTTCGGAGGCATCTCTGCCACAGCTTTGTTTCCCTCTGCCTCATTCTAGGATGGTTATACTCCAGATACATTTATAATACTGGGATTTCCCTTCAACATCATCAGAACTTTTCAATTGCTTCTCTTGTTAAAGTCCCACATCCTTGATCACATGTCTCCATCTTTCCTGTTTAAGAAGAAAATCTTTTATAGTAGCTTTCTCAGAAAGAATGCAGGAAGAATACGTCTTATGAAACTCAGTGTGTCTGAAAATGATTTTATTTTCCCATCATATTTCATTGAGCTTGGGCTAGGTATTACATTCTAAGTCAAAGATTGCCTTCTCAATAAATTTGAAGGCTTCTCTCCATTCTTTCTGCTTCAAGTATCTCATTTTCAGAAATAAAATGTGAATCTGATTCCAAGCCACTCTCCTCATTTTTTTTTTTTTTGTTTTTTTTTGGTCTATGGATATTTTGGATTATCTCTGTAGCCCCACAATTCTGGAATTTTATGATGTTATCCTTTGCTGATGGTCTGTTTTTACTCATTGTACATGGTATTAGCTGAAATTTTTTTCTTTTTTAAAAAACTCTGAAAACATACTCTTTAGATCTGGGAAATTTTCTTACATTAGTTCTTTGATAATAGCATGATTTCAGTTTTTTATGCTCCTTAAAGTCATCACTCTTGTACTATAATCATGAACAGATATTCTAGTTTCCCTGTCTTGGTTCTTTTATTTTCTATTTGTTTTCCTGCTCTCCTTGTAGGAGAGTTCTTTATCTTTTCATTGAGTTGAACTTTAAAATTTCTACTCTAAATTCTCAAATTTCTAAAATCCTTTTCTATTTTGCTAAATGCTGCTTTTGTGAAACAATTCTCACTTTACAGATGTATTACCTTTATTTTCCTCTTTTGAAAAAGCCATTTTAGACTTTTTGAAGTTCTGTTTCTTCTGGTCTCTTTATCCATTTGCTTTGATCTCTCATTCTTATTTTGCAAACCTTCTACAAACATCAGGTGATTACTTGTGATCCATTTATAATTAAGAGTGAGGCATCAAAAACTTATCTGGATTTCTGTATTCATGAGCAGGACTGTCAGTGGGTGGCTGTTACTCTAAGGTTAATCAGGGAGTAACAGCTTTTTCATTTAAGCCACAATATTTTCTGAGTCATTCAGACACAGACTTGAGCGGTGAAAGCCTGACTTTCCAGCCTTCTGGAAGATGATAAGGAGGAACAGGCCAGGACCTGGTAATTTTGTTATGTAAACGTTCATTAATAATCTGTTTTAGATGCAGCACTTTCACCTCCACCGTCAGCTATAGTTGTTCTTTATAAGACCAAGCTTTTGTAGTCCCATTGCTGCAGTACACAAACCTCCAGTCTTCTGAAACTATTAGCAGATTGAGTCCCCTGGCTGAATAAAATAAGGAATGGCACCTGAGTGTTTAAATACTCCTAAAAAAGACTTTCAATGTATCCTATAATTTTAAGTCCCAATTGACACTTCCATCCTCCAAGGTTCTGGTGTCTCCCAATCTTAAAAACTGTCTCTGTCGTCAATCTTACCAATATTTGGCTATCTTCTTGTAAGCACTTTGATTTCAACTTTCTTTGATGTGCTCTGCTGGTGACCCTCTATTTGTCTTATTACAGCTCCTCAAGTTTTCTTGACCTCTTCCATCAGTTATTGTATCTCTATAACTATTGCTTTTTTTTTTTTTTAAACTCTTGATGCCCCATTATAGTTGGGTTTCAAGAGGAATTGAAAGATAAATGTGTGTTTAAACCTTCCTAAAAATCAAGACAGAATTTTAATAGTTGCAGTCCAGGCCTTAAGGATGATGCATTCAATGAGCTATTTGGGGGCAAAACATGATATGTGTAATTTCTCAAGTTAAAATGTGAGATTGAGCCCAAGCTTTTAAAATACCCATTATTACAATTAAATAATTATCTGGGGACTGTGAAACACAGTATAGTATTAACATATTTTTGAGAGTCATTGCAAAGACAGTAGTAGTCATGATGCTTTTTTCTTATCTCCGGAGTGGAATCTTGATAGCAAACAGATTTATTTCTTAGCATCTTCTGATATTTTATTGTTTTGAATAAAACTACAACCTTAGGATTAATTATACCGGGGACAACTAGAAACTCTGAACAGCATTGTCACTAGAGAAATCTTCAATATTTTCTCTGATGGATCTAGATCACCATAAATACAATGTTAACATCAGCTGTTTTTAAAAGTATCAGTATAAATGTGCTTGGAAACGTGCATGTCCGGGAAATGTGTGAATTTTCCTGGAGGCTGCAGAGCTAGAGATGTGTGCAAGAGCTTTTCATCAGGGTATGTTCTTAATATGGCATGATAGAAGATTAGAATGATGGACTTAGAAGTCCAAGAAATTCATAGTTCTTGAATCCAACTGAAGTTATTGAAGAGGATTTCTTTATATACCATTACTGATGTCACCAATGTTTGTATAGAGATCAGACATTTATCCATATGTGGGGCAAACCTTCCGGTATTGAACAAATGAAATGGTCTTCCATGTGTTAATCTTAAAACCTATCTCATTGATTACCTTTAGATTCCTTTTATTCTTTATTTTCCTTCTCCCTCTTTATGGTAACATTAAATAAAGCCTCTAATCTGACCATGGACAAAAACATCACAGGTAAGGCCACAAAGGCATTTTCAGAGAAATCTGACAGATTTATCAAGAAACACCTATGGACCCTAATATCTAAATTCTAGGATTCTTCTTTTACTGATGCTCCTTTCAACATTCAAGCATTTTCCTAAAGACCACAAAGTTTGGTGTATGCATACATGTGTATGTGTGAATATGTGCGTGCGTGTGTACATGAATATGTGTGAGTAAATGGGACAAATTAGGGAAGGTCAAAGTATAGACAGGACTCTTGGAGAAGGATGTTGGCAAACTATACTTAAAAGCAGCTCTAACATTGTTTCTGGACTTGAAAATGCATTATTTGGAACTGAATCCAACATTATCTTACAGCAAGAGAGTCTCTTTCCCTATTTAGGTTTTCTTGACTGCCTCAAAATCTGATTGTTGGTAAAATTCTCCCAGCCTCTCCAATAGTAGCCTCTTATCGTTTCACAGAGAAATGCTGAATACAATGTATCACCTCCCCCACAGTAGTTTATATTTGGGAGAGAAGCCTTATATGGACCATTCTGTCCTGGAACACCCATTAAGTGACACCTCCATACTCCTGTGCTCAATGGAGTTTATTTTTATGCATTTAAGATTGGCCCTATTTGGCCACTTAATTGAAACTCTGTCTTTTTTAATCAATGATGATGAGGAGGAGGGATGAGGATGATGATGAGGACAATAATGATAAAGATGGATAGAAGTGAGGATAATCTTGTGACAGTCTTTCCCAATTTAAAGATGTTTGGAGTTAACTACCAAGATGTCAAAGCCTTTATTACTTGGAGAGGATTTGAAGTAGTTAGAAATTTCGGTCCACAAACTCAGATGTGCAAGACAGATCAGTTTCTTCTTCTATAATTAAACTTAATTTCAATTTAAAGTTCTCAGTCTTCAGAATTTTAATCTTGGTCTAATCAGTTTCTCTTACTCTTTTCTCTGAAGGGTAGGGTCTCAGTTCAGAAGTGTTTAGGCAGTACCAAGGTGTTAGAAGTAACAATATATCTGAAACTTAGTCAGTGGTGAATATAGGTTACCATTGAGATGACCTTTCCCTCCATGGGCCTTTATCTCCCTTTTGTTCATGATTCTGTTGCATATACACTACACATTGGCAACATCCATATCAGTTTTAGGTCATGAAAATTTTTCTTGGTTTCTTTGTCACAGCAAGGCTAACTATAGCTATTCCTCTCCAGGCTTTTCTTATTTAGACACAGCCTAGGAATCTACCAGCTAAATGAGGCATGGACTCCTTATACTCCACAAACTTATCTGGCATTTTTCTAATCGCGTAGGGTACAGCTTCCGTGTTCCTATCCCTGTAACTACAATGTCTGTTATCACCATTTTCCTGTCATTTGAGGACTAATATTGGTCAATTTAGCGGTATTGTTCCCCAAATTTCTCCTATGCTTCTTGTCTCCTCATTTTCCCAAAAGACATCAATTTTTAAAATATATTTACTGCCGCATACACAAATATGGCAGAAAGGGGTGGAGGTGGCAAGGATCAAAGGTGACACTAGATCACCTACCAAAAAATTGCATAACGTTAAAAACTTTTACTCGGTTCCCATGAGGTAAATGTATGGGAAGCTTTGGAATTTACTCATGTCAAATCCTTTCAACTATTGATACTACTATAGTGTCTTATTCTTCTTTCTTCTTTTTTATAATATATGCTGTTCACTATGATTTAATTATAAATTTATTCAACACACAACTATTAAATTTCTATAGTTTAAAAAGATTTATAAAATTTGGGTTACTTCTCTGCACTCAAGGTATGTTTCTATATAGTTTTAAGTTGACATAGAAGGTTGAAAACCACCAAGACCATATCAATGTTTGACCAAGGGAAGTAAAATAGAAAAATGACTGCTTATACTATTTTTTTCCCTTTGGGTTCTTGCAGGGCATCACTGGAGAGGAGGAAGGAGAGACCAGGATGAATATTGGAAGTGCTGTTTGGGTAGCATCTTTCAATTGAGGACTTGAGGTGTGATTTCATCATTCAAATTAAATATTTTTTGAACTCCAGATTATGCTACACAATATTTGTTTCTTTTTTTCAACTTCTAAGTTCCAGGGTACATGTGCAGGATGTGCAGGTTTGCTACATAGGCAAAAGCCTACACAATATTTCAAACAAATGAATAAACAGAGTGGAAGGGAAAGTCACCTGTCTTTGAATATGAGCAACAGGGAATATAAGTAAAACAGGTGGAGCTGCTAGTAATCAACAATGGAAACAGCAGTGGCTTGAACAAGATAAAGGTTTATTTTTCATATTTGAATGAAGTCAAGAGGTGGAGAAACCAAGGGCAGCATGGCAGCTAAAGAGTATTTTCAGCATCTTAGATCGTCTCAATATTTTCACTTCTTGTAATACTGCCAATAAGCTTAAGCCAATACGAATTAGAAAGGAGTGGTGGGAACAAAGGAAGGTGCCCAGTTTAATGAGCTCAGGATGTCCATTGCTGAACAATGGTAGCCAATGGGGATGGATGCACTGAGGGAAGGTGACATGAAGCCATGATATAACCCATGGGGGTCAGGAAGGCTTTTCAGACTCAACAGCAGAAAGACAAGGTAGTGTTGCAACTAGTATCTTAAAATGATCTGTCTGATGCTGACGTGAAGAATGTTTTTTTTAAAAAAGATGAAATTGCAGTAAAAAAAATTCAAGGAACATGGAAATAACCACAGGGGGGTAGTGGCATTTGGAATAGACAAAGATAAGAGCAGCCTAGAGACATTTGTGATTTCATTTCATTTTAAATATAATCATCCATTTGCTCCATGAAGGGATAAGTTGGGAAACTAACTAGGGAAGTAAGGAAAATGATTTCATCATTTTCCTTATTATAGCTACCAGATTTGTTGCATCTCTTGCCCCATCTTGATACATGCTCATGAACTGCACTCAGGTGGAAGACTGAATAAGCAGCCACCACAGGCTGCAATGAAAGGAGATCCAGGACTAGTCTGTCAACCCCATCAGAAAACAAAAGTCTTGATTCTTTAAGTTCTCTGATGCCTGAATTTTATCTTACAATAATTTTTGTTTTCACCTCCTAGAGGCTTTTTGATCTTTAAGAGTCTGCTCTTAAATGCAAATACACCTATGAGGGGAAAAATATGTTAAGCAATATTTCCCCACTTTGGCCTCATAATTTTCAGGTAAATATCAAGACATGGCAGGTCTGAGACCCAGACCAGTAACATGGGTGTTTTGAAGGACAGGTAAGCTGGAAAGCGAAGATGTACCAATTGCCAACTTTTCCAAAAGCATGGAGGGAATTTAATGTGTTCGTTCATTCAACATGGCCAGTCCATCTCTGTGTCTCCTCCGTAGCTAAGTGAAAGGGCAGAATCAGACTGCAGTTCAGTTTCTCTATTCCTGGGTTTGTCTGATACCTGCATGTGACTCTTGGAAATCACAGAACTTGTCTACCTATCTTTCTTTTTGAAGAACAAGAGTCATGTGTTTGATAGGCTATGGAAAAATTAAGAGTGAGTGATCAGATTTGAGATTTCTGTGAGATTTAAGATGTTGGCTATTGTCAGAATGGCATCAGAATTGGAGATTAGCAATAATCTCAAATACTATGCTCAGCTGGGTTATCCATATTCCTTCGATACTTCACAGGATGTTTCTGTCAGTTTGGATTCGATGCCTAAGGAATGAGGACGTAGGAGTCACTGGGAGGCTGTTTCGTGCTGCAGATGACACTGAACAGCAGACATGTGAGCAAACACGTCATTTCTCTGTAGGGTGCACAGAAAATACACAGCCTTAGTGAGGCTTTGCTCCCTCCAAGGGAGAAATATTCGGTTTATCACAGTAGCTTGCCATTCATTTGCAGAAAGAGAGCATTGTTACAACTGAATGCTGAAGTTGGGGAAAATGTCAGCCTAGCTATTGACACACACAGCCGTCTCATGGGCTAGAGACTAAAAACTAAAGCCTTTGGAGCAGGCACATCCATGTGAGTGGGAAGCCTGGGTGAAGGGAATGCTAGGAGGAAGAGGTGCACATTATGAATAGGAAGGACGTTCTGGGGAGCGATATTTCTTACAGTCTAATTGCTCTGTGTTTTATAGAACCTGATCATTAGGGGATCCTGGCCATGATTCCGCAGAGATGTTCTTGTGAAATAAAGCAAGAGGCTATTAAACAAAGTTTAAATATAGCTACAGGGAGACATACTTCCTGACAACTTGACAGATGTCTTGGAGTGACGACTCCTTCCTTCATCGCTAATTACAAAATCATTTGTCTTAAGGAAAGGACAAAAGAGAAGTAATTATGAAAAACATGATTCTTAAGGGATAAAAAGATAACATCGGTTTAAAACACGGAAGCAATCATAACCACTTAGAATCATTATTAGTTTGGTGGAACCAATGACAGGTTGTTTTTTAGAAACCAGAGGGAATGGGGTTCCTGAAGCAGAGGGGAAGAAAACATTCAGTTTCTTGTTATGCTAAACTTATCCCCAGACTCCTGAGACTTCTTTGATGAACAGTTCATTAAAATTTCCGACCGCAGATGAATTTGAGCTAAAATACACAAATGTTTTAATTATACATTCCTTTTTAATTACACTAATGACTTGTAATGTGTTTATGTTGGTTTAGAGTTTAATTTCTTCCCTTAGATTAGGTGGTTGACTTAAGGACTGTGCTTTTTCAGTAAAATAGCATGATTCATCAATGTTTGATTATGAATTGATGCCCAAATGTAGAAGAGCTGCTGCCCTTGGAGGGATCACTTTGCCCATGAACAATTGCCTATCCTTTGGGCCCTGGGAAAAGTGCAGATCTGGCCATGTTGCAGGCATAGGAACAGGAGTTTTGAGGAAAAAGTCATGAACAGTTCCTAGGATGGAAAGGTGTTAGGAAAGGGAAATAGCTGAATGGGGAAGGGAAGAACCTCATGTATGAGACATGTCCATTTACGGAGGCCCCATTGATATGTTGACATGAGAAGAGTCAGAGCCAGCCCAGGAACGGGGGCTGTGAAGGAAAGCAGGGTGCACTCCTGTTGGTGACCATCCCTTTATGCCCTCTTTGGGACCTCTCATTTTAATGTCCTCTCGCCTTTTCCCCCAAAGCAACCTATTGCTGCAGCCAATCCCAGCATAAAGAATAAAATCTTGGTAAACACTTTCACATTGATATGCAACTAAACAGGAATCTTCAGTACTTAGATTTCAAAAAAAGATTCTTATGTGAGAAACACTTAACTCGTGGTGCTCTTTTTACAAGGGTTAAAAGCTAGCTAGATAAATATGCCCATTGAGCTGCTTCTCTCATGCAATGGATATTGGTGATTTTCTTCTATAGTATCCCTTTGCTCCACTCTGGTAAGAAACTCCCCTTTTTACTCCACAGAAACCATTCCATGTGATGTGATTGAAGCTAAAACCATTAATCCCTTGCCCTCACACCACAGGCCCTGACCTCATGTGACTCCAGCCAGCCAGAGTATACAGTCTCCTAGGCTCAGAGACTGGTTGAAGGCAAGCACATTGCAGAAGCCAGACAACTCAAGGTCCTCCCTAGGGCATTTTTGCCAAGCCTGTCATGGTAACCAGAATAGTACCCCCACCTGCTCCTGAACTATATCTATATCCTAGTCCCTAGAACCTGTAAATTTGTAACTTTGTGAAGCAAAAGGTACTTTGCAGATGAGATTCAGATGAAAATCTTGAAATGGGAGATTATCTTGGATTATATTTGCTTATAAGGACTCTTATAAGAGAGAATCAAGAGAGTTAGAGAAAGACATATGACAGTAAAAGCACGGTCAGAATGATGCAATTGCTTTGAAGACAGAGGGAGAGGCAACAAGTCAGCAATGTAGGCAGCCTCTGCAAGCGGGAAAAGGCGAGGAAATACTATTTTCCCTAGAGTCTGCAGAAAGGAAAGCGGCCCTTCTGACATCTTGATTTGAGGCCCCATAAGACCCATTTCAGACTTCTGACCACCAGAACTATAAGATAATAAATTTGTGCTGCTTTAAGTCACTATTATTCACTGTAATTTGTTACAGCACCAATAGGAAAACTTACATATTTGTCAGGGAAGATGTTATTGCTCGGCTGAGAGCTTGATCTGAAAACCATCATGTCTGTTGCATGGAAAGAAGCTATTAAAGAACTGGGGAAAGAGGCAGGAATCCTTGATGATGCTATTTGAATCTCTTGGTCAGCTTGGCCTAAAATCATACCCTACTGTTCCTCAGTTATATGAGGTACTGCATCCTTCATAAAATCTTTTGGTTTATGCTACTTTGAATTATATATATATATATCACTGGAAACTAAAGGTATTCTGGTTAGTGTACTCAATATTATAATAGTAGCAAAATATACAAGATAAATAGGGATTTTTTCAGTAAATTAGTTCATAATTTTATGGTAAAATTTTGTTGTCATATTTAGGTTTATACTGTTGTATTAAATTGCCAAGGAGTGTTTGTGCCTATTGCAGTTTTTGCATTCTTGCAGTCTTCTTTCCAAAATGGCTCTATGTCAGAATGTAGGATGGAGACTTTATACCATGCTCAAATGGATGTAATTATGACAATTTAACATCAATGCAGAAATACATATTTGGTATAGACACTTCCGATGCCTGAAATTGCACCATTATGGCGTCTGCCTCCTCTTAGTAGATGTGTGGCCACCTCCTTCAATGGCATCCATCTGACTCAGTTGCATGTAGTAGTCTTGTAATTGGAGAAGTTGAAAATCATGAACACAGCAACTCTATTAAGTGTTGAAAAAAGGAGATTTGACACATATACAGTCTAATATGGCAGAGTAAAGGTGTTCAAATATAGGAAGACTTCCATATGAAAGGGTAAGTGACTGTGACTATTTTATTTTTAGACAAGGAGGCAAGGTAATCAGTACTCTGGATGCAGATTCTGGTAACATGCACAGGAGGTTGATACATCAGAAACCAGAAATATTTGGGATTATCTACAAGGTCTGATTCAGGGGCTTTCTGTAGGCTCTGTACTTGCCATATGCGAGGGTAAAACAATGAGTTCAGTTAAGGAAAGTTGTACTCGGCAAAGATAATCTCTAGAGGCTTAGCCTTCAGATGAGAGTCAAGGGGTCCCAGAGGCACAAAAGAGGGAGAAAGTCAATTGGGACTCCAGCTGCATGGACCACTGTTACTCTTCTAAATACTCCCCCTCCTATGTATGCTGCCATTAAATTTCTACTTCTTAGCCAATGGACTATGCCATATCCATCACTTACAGAAAATTTCCTCTTGGCAAACAGATAACCATTTATTCTTTAGCAGGCATTTAGTTACAAATTTTTCTCTAGAGCATAAGCATTGATGGAGTTCAAGAGATCGTTCATTTAAGCAACTTTTACTGAGTGGTTGTTATAAGCCAGGATCTCTGCTATGTATTGGAAAATGAAAACAAGAATCAAAGCAAATACCCTTCTTTCCAGAAGGATTTTATGAAATAACATGAGAGTGTCAGGGAGCTTTGATGTGTGATATTAGGTTGAAAAAGTTAGACAAATATTTTATTTCCCAAATTTACCAAACACAAATTCACTATATCTCATTTATTCATGGAAATTCTACAGCCAATCTTTCTTGGCATTTTCCAAAACCCTTTCCTTAGTTTGCATATAGCATTTGTCACATTAGATAAGCATTTCACAGTCTATATATACACATTTAGAAATATAAATGCTAAATGATAATTTTATTCATCTTTTGTTATATTGGTAATTCAGAAGGATGAAGCAGAGGTGTAACAGAAATTTTAATCTATGAATTCCCTAACGCTCATCAGAAAGTTATATCATTACATCATGTCTGCAAATCCAAAATGCACTCACCTAATAATAAGGCCTATGGATTAAAAAATGGCTTTTCCCCAAAGTCTATTGGATACAAGTTCAGACACCTTGGCCTAGCCTTTCAGCCTTCCACAAACTTAAAATGAAGCATATTCTTCATGTTTATTATCCACCTCATAAAATTATATAACCGTCATTTCCAGAACAACCTCTGTTTTTCTCCTTCCATGCCCCTGCCCATTCCTTGCTCTCAGTGTCCTACCAGTACCATCCTCATGTAGTGACTTCTACTAATCCTTCAATGTTTTTCAAGTCTCACCAGCAAAAAATGTTCTCTAGTTACTTTATTGAACTTTGCTTTCACTACTCAAATGGCTCTTTTCACATTCCATCTTTTATTATAGGTATTTTTGTCACTGTCTTATCTCTTCCAATAAAAAGCAGAGATTCTAATGTACATCTGGGATCCTGCAGTTTCCAGCATATTGAATGCTGAGCATTATAAATATCTGATCAATGACTAAATGAATTGAATTGAATTGAAGTCATTGAGAGAAGAGGGAGACCAAAGCCACGTAATTACAAAACTTAGCCTATCTGGGGTAGGCTGCTGGGGCAGAGCGTGGAGAGTCTAAAAGGAGCCTGCAGGGGAACCAGTTAAGAGACTTGCACACTTATCCTGGTATATGGAGATAAAAGTACGTTCTCTCTGGTAGAACTGGGACAGGGAGGGAGCAAGCAAATTGGAAAGACATTTCTATCCAAGACATGGTGTATGCAGGAGATAAAAATAAGTTTTAGGCTCGAGAGACTGAATATGTTGGTGCCACAGACAAAATGTATGGACGGAAATTGTCAGCCTGTTAGGTGACTCCCTGTTGATATAAGGTCCGAGGTGTTTTTTTTTAAATAATTGCATATCTTTGTTTCTTCGCTGAATGTTTTTGCATTCTCCGACGCATGGATATTCAGATACGTAAGCTGTGTTCATATGAGTTCTTGTGCTCAGTGCAGGGGCCTCAGGGCTACCTGGGACTGCAGAGAGAAAGAATAGGCAGGGTTGTGGGACCTCCAACGACTGCCCAACCACCGCACTTAGAGTGATCTTGATAACTGCAGTTGAGCATAAGATCTCTCCTGAGTAGAAGCTTTCTACTGCTTTCAAATGCCTTGAAACATTTGCTTTACAGATAGGGTAAGCAATCCATGGCCAATAAGCTAAGGACATTTACCTTTTTAAAGGGCTGTTTAAAAAAAATAAGAAAATAAGAGTTATACAACAAAGGCCAGAACTGGCCCAGGAAGCCTACAGTATTTACAATCTGGTTCTTTTAAGAACGTTTTCCCAGTGTAAGTACTTTTATAATAAAGACATTTTTTTCCCTCATACCCTAGACAGAGACTGTGATTGCTGTTGCTGTTTGATGGCATTGCTCCTTCATGCCACCTGGAATGGTACATGTCTCTTCTCATCACCAGCCTTCTTTCCCTGCAGCCGCCAACTAGAAACCTTGAGCTCTGTTTATAGCAGCGACCAGCTCCTCCTCTCTCACAATGTTTATAAACCTCTTCAGGATTTCAGCCAGAGCTCTTGAAAATATTTATGCAATAAACAACTAATTTTTCAAGATAGTTATGGTTGTACATATTGGACAGGGGATATCCTAAAATTCTAAATAAAGTACCTTATTTTAGTTATATGGTATGACTTTCCAATCACAACAGTCACCTTTTCATAGAGGTACATCAAGATAAATAGAGCAATATCCATATTTTACAGTCTATAAAATTCAAATCTTTGCTTAAAAAAAGATTTTACATGCAACGCATGCACCAGCTAGCAAGTTTATTTATCAACATATATTTATGCAATATGTGCATTGTAAAGTTAGGACATCAGTTTTAGGGTCTGGGCAAATATTTATAGCCAAGACCCAAACATGGGTGAGTGCCTATCAAAATATTTTGTGACAGGCAGTTGCAGTTCATGGAGAAAAGAGCTACCTAAGGGCTAGCTCCCCACAACATTGGAAAGTGTCAAGTTTCATCTTCAGGAACAAAGGCTTCATTTCCTTTTCAGAGGAGCTTTTTTCTACCTCAATTGTGTTGCCTGGAGTATAGAATCATTGTTATTTTACCCTACCCCTATGTTCCTATCATACTTTAAAAATTATATAAAAATTGTCTTTATATAGAAGTATATATGTTTGATAATGTATGCAATTCACCTTTCTCCAGAGATGTATTTTAAAAGCAACCAGAACCTTCAGGTAAAGCCATGGGTATATAAAAACAGAAATGTAAGAAAATAGTGGGTCAGAAGAGCTTGCTATTTTGAGATGGAAGTTACGCAGTTACCTTCAATTATACTAACATCACGACTTGAGAGCTGGTCCAGGTTGAGATTCTGAGAGGATGGCTGGATGTTGGGCCTCTGTTCAGAGAGTGTGGTAGTGAGAACAATCCATGCAATAGCAAGTAGGGTGACAATGACTGCTAAAGCCTACCAAAGAGTCTAGAAGGAATGTCAATTCAAAAAGTGACGGAAAGAGACGCAGAATCGAGGTACGGAAAAGATGGAGGTTGGGATGTCCTATGAGAGCAAGAAAGTCTGGAACTCTGAGAAATGAAAGCAGGCCTGAGCACCAAGAATGTAGCCTCAAGTACTTGTCCCAGACACCTCTTGTCTTGCCGATGGGGAAGCCATCATTGGAGGCAAGAATATCCTGGACGCTGCCCTCTGGGATCTGTGCTTGGATTGGAGAGACTGGGGTTCCGCACATTTGCCAAAGGATCTGAGGCACATTCTTGAGGGATGTAGGTTTGGACACATTACCAGTAGATACTCCCACTCTTGCTTCTATACTTGTAAACCTCAGAAACAGTCTGGGGAACTGCTTTCCATTCCCAAATGAAATAGTAGGCTTTCACTGGGATCAATTTTGAAAAGTCTCTGGAGTTGGTCTTTTTCCAGACGTAGTTCCCAGAATAGTAACTGAGGCCTCAGTTTTGGCACACAGGGCTAAGATTATGGGTAAGAATATGGTTTGGGGAACACTATGTAGGTCTCTGAGGTCCAAATAAATGCACTCCAATTTTTATTGTTGCTGTTTTGTACTGTTCAGAAGACATGTTATTAGGAAAGTTGTGGCAAAATTGTGATTTGATAATGCCCAGATAAACTAGGAATCAATGTTCAAATTATAGAATAATTTGAATACATAAAGAACTTCCCACTATAGGACCAATGACATCATATTCAACATGATGTGGATCCTATTGTTGGAAAACACACGATTAAAAAACTGTACCCCAGTCCTCTTAAATATGTGTTTTTCCATAGTTGCTGAAGAGATGCTAATGTGATAGTAAACAGTTTAAAATATTCTGGCTCAGGAGATTTTGGGAAGTCAGATCCTGGGATAACACGGAGATGCCAAGCCCAGATCAATCACCAGAGAAGTGCTAACTGATGGTATGGCTGGCTATTTATTAATGACCAAGAATGCCTGGGAGGCTGCTTATCACTCTTTGCCACCACAGGGAGAGATGAGATTCTTGGTGTTTTATGATCTAATTTAATGGATGTCCCACAGATTTGGTTCATTAAGTTGGGGACAATAGAAACAGAAACAGGTAGATCTCTAATAGTGACAGTATTGAACATACTGAAGCTTTAACATGTAAGGGTCTGTATCCTGCTACAAAGTGTCATGGGGGAAAGGAGAGGTTCTGAAGGCTCCCTCCCCCTGGTGGGGTTTACATGTCTGTGGAAGGCTTATCCAGAGACTCCAGGACTCCCTTATTCAGGGATTCCATGTTGCTTGGAATCCAGATGCTAGTCCATCTAGCAGTCTCACATAGATGACTTTGGGGGAGTGATAGCTATTAATTCATCCAATCCATGGACAACACAACCCATGAGGCATATTTTCTTGGAACAACTAGCCTGAAGACAGAACCACTCTGAGAGAAATCATCCAAGATGTGGGGCACAATGTACAAATTCTGTAAAACTCTAAGGTTTCAGTAACTTAAACCTACAGAATTCTCAGAAACTGTTCTATAGTGATTTCCAAAGAGCTGTGTTTTTCAACCTTGGTTATCAAAGGGCTAGAACCCTATAAGGCAGCAATTCATGATGGAACCCAGGGGATACTTTGAGTGTCTCCTTCAAGGCCAGGTGGGAAGGCAAGATGCTCATGCTGTAAGCTCCTGGCCTGAGCCACAGCTAGAAGCCTCTTAGCTCTACTAATTAAGGCCTCAGGGAGCAGCAGTAGCCTAGCAATTGGATTTGTAATATTCTTGGCACCTGAGTGTACGAAACAGTTGGACCCATGGAGAATGTCTTTAATTTTAAAGAATACCTTTAATTTGGATCAATGTACATCTCATTACGTCCATTAATTTTCATTTAACCTTCAAAATCATTACTGAGATAGAGGATTAATGCCACTTTTGAATAAGGGAAATTGAGGTTCAGAGTTATTAAATATTTTTGTTCTTGATCACATAATCAAAAGTAAAGCGCAAAGCATTGAGGAGGCACACGGATACCTCTGCATTGATAGTGACCCAAACTGCAGATGCTGTACTTGGCCCTCATTCTCGTGATAATAAAATGTTCTAGCCACTGAGTGCTTATTTGTCAGGTATGTGCTATGGCTTTTCTAATTGAGAAAAGGATAATTATTTCATCCACCATGAAGTATTAGATATTGAAAATAACTTAATGAAGTCTTGCTCTCAGAACCCTTTTCACTTTAAAAGATCTGGGGAAATAAGTGAGTAACCTAAAAGAGGAAAATTACTAATGAATGTTAGGCTTTGTAACGGGCAGTACAAGGATATTTTGAGTCAAAGATGCTCTTAAAATTGTTCTTGTTTCCACCTTCTACCAAATCATGCTATAGTTGGTCTCCCGACACCAATTTTAGCTAAAGTGACCCTAAAGCAAAGACAGATCTGACAAAGAGGTTTGGTCAATACAAATTCTGATAAAGGCATTTAATGCAAAAATCAAACTATCTCAATTCTGTTATCATAGTATCTCAAATTCCATTATTAGAAATTAATTTCTTGGACTTTCCTATTAATTTTATCTCAAAATCCAAATGTTTTGGAAGGTCACATACTCTTTAGATATTATCAGTTCCACTGTGGTGTGAATAAGCGTATTGTTGATCAGTTCTGAAAATTAGTTAAAAAGACCTCTCCACTGAATAGAAAACAAAAGTCATTGATCAGGATCTTTAAATAGAGCCACAGAGGGCCAGCTTATAGGACTGCAGTGGCTTAAAGGCCAAATTCTGGAAGTGGTGGAAAGGTTCGAGAAGTGGTGGGAATGATGAAAGTTCTGGGAAGTCATGCCTATGTCAGGGGCTGCAGCAGGGGTAAGGAAGGGCAGACACAGAGCCAACTGCTTTGCCTTAAGCCTTGGTTTAAGTTCCAACTCTTCTATATCTTCTGTCTGGGCCACTTTCTGAATCTCTGAATCTGTTTTCTCACATCTAAAGTGGGGAATAAAAGTAGTAACTTTCAGGGGGAAATTATTGTGTGGATGAAATCAGATACCGTGTTTGGAAATTTTAAGACTGTAAAATACTAAACAGATGTTGGTAAGAATTGTTGCATAATGAGGACAAGCGAAAGGTCCCAGATGCTGGCAAAGTTGAGAGACTTTACAAAGTCTTAATGAGAAAAGTAGCAGCTTCCTCAACTGGTGACACTGAGAAATCTGATGCCAGACAGCCTGTAGATTAACTTTTCCATACTAGTGTAAATTAACACAAATTGCAGGTCAGTGGCATGCAGAAAACCTGCATAGGTTCATGGGAGCCTGGCCTTCAATGTCTGGAAACACTGCAGCCTCCATGGCCTGTGTGCTAGGTGTTTTAGAAAAAGAACCTTAATCGATGATGTGACGGCACTGAACCTCAGCTTAAAAGAACTGCTTTTGGGAATAAATGACATGGAAACAATGGTCAGAGAAGCATGGGTCACCTCAGAAGGCTCTTCCACTAAAACCAAAGGGTTAATTTGGCCAGGCGCAGTGGCTCACACCTATCACAGCACTTTGGGAGGCCAAGGTGGGAGGATCACCTGAGATCAGGAGTTTGAGACCAGCCTGACCAACATGGTGAAACCCCCGTCTCTATTAAAAATACAAAACTTAGCTAGGCACGGTGGTGAGTGCCTGTAATCTCAACTACTTGGGATGCTGAGGCAGGAGAATTGCTTGAACCCAGGAGGCAGAGGTTGCAGTGAGCCGAGATGGCACTACTGCATTCCAGCCTGGATGACAGAGTGAGACTGTCTCAATCAATCAATAAATGGGTTAATTTGTCTTGATTAGGTGAAGAGGTACAGAGACCTACTATAGCTATTTCATATGCTGATTTTAAGTGAAGACCTGTGACCACACTGTCCACAGAAGAAAGGCATTGAAAATCGCCGCTTTTTGATCCTAGCTTACAGTATCTCATCCACAAAATGGACTTGCAACCAATCTCTTGTATAATTACATGATGACAAAATAAGTTCATGCTTTTTGAATTCATTTTCAGAATTAAAGCTAGCATCACTTTATATCTTATTGTATAGATTTTCTTCCATTTCCCGGCGACAGGATCTGCTGCAATGGGTTGGCAGGGAAACTTGCATGGTCACAGGATGCAGCAACCTGTTTATTGATTTCCCTATTTCACAAGTATCAACACTGAGGAAGTCATGCCATCCATACTAGGTTGATCTGTGGCCTCTGTTGCTTTCCAGCAAAGCACCCAGGACTTAAAAGTTTTAGATTTGCATCCTCTATCCAAATTCTAATGCTATTTACTGCAAGTGCAGCCTTGGGACGTAGGGGATTTTAGGTTTAACTATGCCCAGAAGAATATGCTGAGTGGCATATTTTAGTACATAAAGAATGATATCCAAGTGTCTGTGTTGCTCAAAAATGTAATTTAAATTAAGTTACATTCCTCCCCATCCCCACCTCACCATCTCTGTGCTCACACATCTGTAGGCTAGCAGTCACACTCGAAATAGCAGCAAATAAAATTAGAGACATAATGAAAACTTCAGGTATTGAAAAGTCAGGCTTATGGGACCATGGCGTGGAAAGTGATCTAGTTGGCTAGCTAAATAAAACGTCAGGGACATAGCTTTAACCCCATCTGCATCAGAGCCTCCAGGCCCCAGCATACTGATACTTGAAACATACCTTTTGAAAAGGAGCAATGTTATTGTTCATTGTCCAAAATGTTTGTTTTGCCTTTTTATGCTGCTACAAAAGATTAGGCATAATAGAAAACAGGATGAGAGCAGTGGTTAAAAACACCACTTAGAGAATTCAACAGAACTGAGTTCAAATCCTGGCTTGGCACCCCCGCAGACTTTTACAGTTTCTAGATGTCTACTTCCTGACCTGTGGAATGGAGTTGAAAACATTGACTCTACAGTGTTCCTTAAGATGTTATCTGAGCCAGCATAGGGAAAGCACTTTGTGTACGCGGCACACTTAATTTACATGTTGAACAAATGGAAGCTATAAGAGCACATGCCTGAAGATATGATGACCCAGGAGAAGTGCCTTGTCTCAACCTCTCAACTGATTGTTTACAAAGTGAAGTCCTAAAACCAGATCTCCTGACTAGGCCAGGGCATGAAGAGGAGAGGTTGTTGCAACAGATAAGCCCTACATAGAGGGAGGGCAGAGGTTTGTCTTCACAGTGAAGTGGAAGTGGTTGATTCTGGCCAACATCATTGACTTTTATAGAATTCATGTTTTGCAACAATGCTAGCCTCTCTATGTCTCTGTACCCACTGCAGATGTGGGGGTGTGGCTGCATGAAGGCTGATATTTTCCCGCTGCCTATGAAACAGCTGCATTCTACTGGGCTATGGTTCCTGAGAACAAGTTCAGGCCAGGGAAAATGATGTAGAGACCAAGGAGAACTTTTGTTGGTCTTCATCTGCCCCCATCTGGAATTGCCTCTCCTCTTTGAGCAGATTCCCTTTCCTCTTCATTACCCAGGTGGCTGCCTGCAGAGAGCCTAAGCAGCGGTCTTCACCTTTGCCCCTTCAGGCCCCTGCTTTCTCCTCACTCATCCTACCTGATCTGTCCTCTGGCCCATTTCTTCAAGGACGATCATTCAGGCCAACTACAACTGGGGTTTTATCCCTGATAGAGGTCTGTCTGCTCACCATCAACTCATTTCTTTCATTCTCACCTTTAGAAAGATTTGAATTCAAAGATTAGAATTTTGAGTCCTTGACTGGGTTCTGTAGAGAAGTTTTTTAAGCACATGGGACTTTTTATAGCTCTCTGATCATACTGTGTATGGTTCTGGCCATAAGTGAAAATAACAAGTCAGATAAGTGAAAAACAATCAGGGTTTAAATGTCCACATCATGTTTGTACCTTAAAACTACACTGTAGATTAGAATGGACAGTAGATGTATGGAGAGCATTTTGCAGAATGTGAAATTTGAGAGACATTAGAGTGGAGGACTTAGGGGCTTAGCTGTGGAACCCACTACCAGGGGGGTAATGGCAGCTCTGCTACTTGCTAGCTGTGTGACCTTGGGCAAGTTGCTTGATCTCTCTTTGCTACTGTTTCTTTATATGTAAAATGGAAATAGCTGTACTCTCCTGACAGTATCATTGTAACTATTTAGTAAGCTGTACTTACCCAGTGCTCAATCACCTGGCTCATTATAAATTTTCAGTAGATGTAACTTTTATTATTAATGAAAGGTTGGGTTCACTGGTTTTGGCATCACATAGACTAAGGTTTAAGCCTTGGCTCCTTCACCTATAGGACCCTAAGCAAGTTATTAACCATCTTATACTTCAGTTGCCTTACCTGTAAAAAAGCAGTAATAGTGCTATTCAACACTTCTATAGGGAAATTGTGAACATTAAATGAGATAATTACTCTACATTGTTTAGCACAGTGCCTCTACTAATTATTAATGAATTAGACTGATGCTCCGTGGTGAACCCAGTGTCTGTCTGTAGGAGAATCGGCATTATTCCACCTGTGTGGTTTCTGTCCATAAAGACCTATGACAATGGCACATTGAAAAGTCTGGCGCAAATGCATTCTTCTCAGTAGCCTGCTTGTCCAAACAACCCCAGCCCTGGTTGCAAATGTTTCACATTGACTTATGGTGCACTTGTTTGCATATAGTTTATCTTTTCTGGAATGAAGGTACCATCACATATACATCCTTTCTACCCCACAATTTGGCAGAATGCCTTATCAACAAAGTAGATAGATACCAGCCCTTTAAATTCACTCCTAGATGTCATCAATTTTCTTCCTCCAGAGCTGTTTATTCTGCTACTGTTTCAGTGGCATGCTCTAAACATGATAAACAGTCCTTTTCTTTTAGTTACGAGCACAGTAACTTCTTGGTAGTACATGGGAAAGGCACCTGGGCTCCTTCAGCCCAGAACTTAATAAAAACAAAAATGCTTGAAGTATCTGATACTTTAGGCATTTTTTTTTTTAAATCAAATGCCTGAACCCAAAGTTCCGAAGTTGGCATTAGCCTTGGGACAGAGCTTCGTCACCAAGGTCTGTGCTTGCACCAACGAAGCTCCTCATGGATCTGATCAGTCTCAACAGTGGTCTCTTCTCCCTTCCCTAAAATGACAAATTTCTTGAAAAATATTGATGTCTGCAGAATTTAGAACAAAATATCTAATATCCAGATCAAGTACTCCTCAGGGAACCTTTTTACTTCTGCAGGTGATTTAAATCACTTGTTTTAATTTTCCCCAAATTTGGAATTCTTTCATTACATACTGAATGTTTTGGTGAAGTGTCCTAGTTGTTACAGTTCAACAATAGTGATGGCTTTTGTTGGATCAATTCAAATATCTGGACAATACAGGTGCAATGGACCCAGGCACTCATGGTAAAAATGTACTCTAGACCTTAGTCTAGGGAAAGGACCCTACCTAAGGAAAGGTTGGAGTTTGCACCTTAACAATTCTCCATATGGAGGTCACCAAACAAAGCCAACTGCAACCCGTGGTCCCCCAAGTTCCAGCCTTACCATGCATCAGATTCAGTGAAACACACCTCAGCAAAAAAGAGAAATTAAAATGTAATTTCTGTCTTTAGATGTATTTCTCAAAGATCGTAATAGGTTTCCACTAATAACTCATAGGATCATTTCAAAAAAATATTTTCGTCACTTTCAGTATATACTAGACTGGCATAGATGGATGTGTCAGAAAGTAGAAAAATAGGAAACCTATAAAGGTGACAATAAAAATTGCCATAGCAGGTAAGCTTGGTAATATTCCTCAATTACCATAGTTTTATTATATTTATAGTAACAGAACGTACTCTTCCCATATATGCTTGCTCGTGTGTGTGCAGGTGTGCTCTCTCATGCACACACATACACACACACACAGTAGGGGAACACATTTTTAAAACTAAGTCTTTACTGATTTAGTGAGTGGAAGGCATGTATGTCCTCTACTACTGTTTTATATGAACATGATCACACAGCTTCATGATCAGTATATCTTAAAGAAGTGGAGTAGATATTCATTTATCAATTCACTCATCCTTTCAAGAAATTATTTTGGACACTTCTCAGAAACTAGACCCTTTTCTGGGTGCTGGGGATATAGTGTTAAACACAATAGCACCGACCCTCTTCCCATGGAGCTTACATTTGTTGAGAATGGGTAACAATATTCAAAGATAATATAGTGCAGTGCTAGGAGGAGCAGCGCAAATGGGCAAGGAGAAAATGGGGTGCTGTTTTACATGGAATGTCGGAATTCCTCTCTAGAGAGTAACATCTGAGAAAAGACCAGAATGAAGAGAGAAATGAGATTGAAAGCAAGATAAACGGGTTCCGGGGAAGCACCAACAAGCAGGCACTGTTTTTTAACACCTTCATTCCATTTATGAATGGAATGCTTTTTTGATCTTTTCCTTTCCTTCTTATTTTTTTCTTAAGAAATCCTGTGCTTCTTGAAATGTGAAACAGGTGAAGGAAAATACAGTTCGGGACCATTAATTGTGCTTTCTTATTGAGTATATAAATTTGATGTCAAACGGGCCTGGCTGAATGGTATGTATTTATTTCAAAAATATCATTTCTGTGAGGCATTGCTGCATCATCCTATTGATTTAGGTATTGGTGTGATTGTGCCTGATGCTTTTATAAAAGGCAGGCTATTAACAAACTAAATTGAAAAACTAGTGAGTCTGCCTTTCCAGGCCCAATCCAGCATGCTGTCCATGTGAGGCTTAAATGGGAAAATACTGTAAAAAGACTTATTTTAATGCGACAGACTCCTCATTGCAATCCATAAACCTTATTTGCTGTGGATTTAAAAAAAAAAAAAAAAAAAAACCCTGCAAGATAGAATTCTCATGCTCCAGCAGCAATCTCCCTCTGGTTTCTCTCCCATCCATGGAAACATTAATCTTTTCATTTCAGAAGCTGACTCTTTTTGACCTTGTTGGACATTAGGATTAAAATCTTGTGTAAGACAAGGTATCTTTAAGAAAGTCAGAGGAACCATGGGTGCTAATGCAGAAAGCCCATAGAAGTATTCAGCGTATGAAGTCTCTACTGAATTTTTGGTGCAGAGCTAGAAGATCAAACAGGGGATACGAAGGCTGAAAGTTTCTAGATTTTACCTAGTTCATCTCCTTGCTTCACAGATAGAAACCAAGGCACAGATAAAGGGCGAAAGTCTAATATTTGTCCGCTATCATACAACCAGACTGGTGGCAGAACTGAGGTCCCAGCGCTGTTTTCAATCAGCCTCACTGCTTTAAATCCTGCCATCCTGTAACCATGCCCCATGGAGGATGGTCCAGGGGAGTGCCTAAAAATAATTGAATCTTTAATACCGAAAATGGCAATGTAAACTCAAACTGTGCTTGAGCTTTTGATTAAGAGAGAAGGGTCCTGATGATAGCCCCTCCTGCCCACCGTGCTGTGCAAGGTCATTTTTCGGCTCTGTTCCTGATACCAAATTAAAATAAGTCTTTTTACAGTATTTACCCAGTTAAGCCTCATATGGACAGCATGCTGGATTGGGCCCAGAAAGGCAGGCTCACTAGTTTTCCAATGTAGTTTAATACCAAATGGCTTCAATATATCACAGAGGGGAGTGTCAGCATGGGAAAGACCCAATGGTGCTGTATACTTTTCTATCACACAAAGATGACGCCACGGGACACGTCTTGATGGGTCTAAAACTTACATATCCCATGAAATAATTTTGTTAAAATCTGAATTATCAAAGGAAATGACTAACCCACAGATGTGTATTGAAAACCTGATATGCTCTCAAGTCTGCATCATGTTACGTAGGAAACATGCAAAAGCAGGACGTAATGCAGCCCTGCTTTTTGTTTTAATGGTCCCCTACTCAGTTGAAAGAGGAAAAGGATCCTAATGATGGGGGAGCAGGTGCACCTGGCTGTGCACCTCACAGAGGAAGCTTGGAGAAGACCACAGAAGGAAATGAACGGAGGCTGTAGAGCTGCTTCCCTGGGTGAGTTTATGTAACTCTGCAGGCCCATGCTAGGGAACAATCTGAGCATGAGGTAGGAGCCTAAGTAAAACTGCAACAAGTAAAATCTAGCATATGTTCATGATTAGTTAAGTTGAACTCTTTCTTCCTTCCCTTTTGAGGACTAAGCTCTGATTTTTTTTTTCTTTTTTTTTTTTTTTTTTTTTGCCCTAATTCTTATGTTAAGGGGTCTTTGGAGTCATGCCCTACAAACATTTAACCCTATATATCATGACTTGTTTTTCAGTCTGACTCTGGTATAACATTACATGACAAAAAAGTCAAATTATTTTACCCCAAAAGCATGTTTCTTTGCCATATTTTGAAACGGTCCTGCAAAGCGGTCCTTTGTCGGGGGTGGCTTTATAACTTAGCTAGATCTTTTTCTTCCAGGTCCTCCCAATCCTGAAGAGATTAAGAGTCTAACACCTTTTAAAGGTCTGAATCAGAAAGATTTCTTATCTATTATCTCTAAAGGCCACTATAAGGCTTCAAAGGAAACTTGGTCTCCACAATCTTTTATCTTAACTTGAACATTTCCTTTAAATAGATCCCAGGTCATTAAACAAACTCAACCAATTGCCAATCAGAAAATGTTTAAATTTGCCTAGAGCTTGGAAGCACCCCCTTCCCCACCTTGAGTTGTCCTGTTTTTCTGAACCAAACCGAGGCATTTCTTAAACATATTTTATTGATGTCTCATGCCTCCCTAAAATGTATAAAACCAAACTGTACTCCAACCACCTGGGCCCAATCATGGCCACCATACTTGGCCATGGTGGTCAAGTATTTCTTTGTTTAAACTTGTGATAGAAGAGGGGTGTGGATAGGGATGAACTGAGCCCAGCACATATGCAGCCGAGGTGTTTCACATGTTCTCGGGACCTCCTGAGTGCTGTGTCACGGGCCATGGTTGCTGATATTTGGCTCAGAATAAAACTTCTCAAATACATCATAGTTTCACTCTTTTTTTTTTTTTTTGACAATTTCTGCCTCCCCTTTTCCCCTTCTCTTCCCTTTTTTCTGACCACCTTTCCTTCCTCCTCCTCCTCTTCTCTCCCTTTCTCTATCCTTTCTTTCCACCAACTTGATAACAGTAGCTACAAAGTCACTCCAAGAAATTGATGCCTGCATGAGAGAAAGGCATTTCAAAGGCAGCATGGAAACCTTTTGCACTACATTAGGTGAATTATGTCATTTCTGTAAAGAAGGAAAAGAGCACAGTAAGTGGCAACTCTTCCCTAAGGAAACACACTCAGGAGATGTGCTGGTGCTGGGTTTCTCATTCTTCGGAAGTTAGGTGACCTTGGGCTTCCCTGCTGCGTGCAACCTTTGCCTCGTGGATATTTTTCGGTGTTCTGCAACGAGAAGTATATGCTGGTCCGTTACCCTGCATTTTTAAGTTACATTTCATTAAAGTAGAAAGCTCTCTCAATTTGTTTCCCTCATAAAATCTTTTACCCATTTTCATTCATCTTCTCTTTCTACTTTATGTCCTCCTCCTTCCTTTCTTCCCTCCTGTAACACTTGCACTCATTTCTACTTGCTAGAATTTCAAATGACTTTTCCAACTAGGCAACAAGAAATCCTGTTTCTATGCACAGACAGCCTTCAGACTGATGGCCCATTACATTAGCATACAATAAAAGCCAGCAGGGGGTGCATTGCCATGCTGTGATCCTGGGTCTCTAAGCCCCAGGGGGCTGAAGAGGTTCCCATATTGCAGCTACTCTCTCTGGTAATGAGGCAATTGTACACTTTGGTGACAGCTTCGTGGCCTCAATGGAAGCTGCAGTCTTAGTGGGAGAAAAGGGGAGAAAATGTCTGCATCGTGCATCCAGAAATCTGATACAGGCTCCCTGGTTTCACTAGCCTCTTCAATCTCTTCCATGGGCCTCAGGACTGCCTGAAGTTCATGTTCGGTGTCCATAATGACTTAGACTTTTTGTTGTGAGGTGCATGATTTCTAGACCTTCCCCATTAAAATATACAGGGCAGTTAATTAGACATTTACAGTGCTCCACTTACCTGCCAATCCTATATAAGATGTAAGGACAGGGGCTACAGGAAAATTAGGGTTCCTCCTTGTTGGCCATAAGACACTTCTTCAATACCATACTATAATGCATTGCTTGCTGGTATTGTTTGCAGACTCCAAGACTTCAACAACCAGACTCCAGGCTCCTTTCAAACCCCTACAGCGACAGAAACATGAACTCTGCCTTCACCATGGAATCAGGTGGGATCCTTCCATAGACACCAAGGTCCTTCGGTTGGGTCACTGCCACCACGTCTGAATACTGTCTTTGATCCTTCACTCAGGTCTTCCTTCCCTGTCATGGCCACCATACTTGGCCATGGTGGTCAAGTATTTCTTTGTTTAAACTTGTGATAGAAGAGTGGTGTGGATAGGGGTGAACTGAGCCCAGCACATATGTAGCCGAGGTGTTTCACGTCTTGTGGCTTCTCTAAGAACCCAGAGAAAATAGAACAGAGGTGTGGACAAGGTCCAGTTCCTTTCCTTAAGATACTGCCTTCATTTTCTGTACAGAGAAGGAATGGAAAAAAATAAGCAGATTAACAGCTCGTGAAAAGGGAGAAAGCTGTAAATTCCAGATAAAATTAGTATAATTGATGTGCATGCCTCCTTTTGATAAAATGGCATATAGCCATGTCTTACCCCAAGTTCTGTTTACTATCTACCTTCACTCCATGGTCAATTCAGGTCTGAATCCTGAATCTTCCTCCAACACATGCAGATTCCTTGAGGTCATGTAGTCTTAGAGCCTCTTCTTTCATCCAGAAGTCACTGATTGCTGGAGGACAAATCACTATTTAATGTGATGTTAATGCTCCCCAACTGACCAATATTTAACCAGAGGGTTAGAGTGCATAAATAAAAGCAGGAAAGCTTATGGTTGGAAAAGGATCCCTGACCAGAAGTGGGGATTGGGTCAGGAAAAGATAACTGGGGAAGGCATGGGGTCCCAGTTCTCGGATATCCTGAAGAAGAAAACCCAGTATTGTGTTCAGGCTGGTTTGCATAAAGGGAGCAAGGTTATACATTCTATAAGGTGATATATTTTAGTCATCCCTCTCCCTCCCAGAAACTTTCATATTTCCAGCTGTGGACTGGGTATTTTCTAAACAGATGTCTGACCACTAGACTGATGAAGCAAAAGGATTTACATGGAACACTAAAGTGTTCGTTTACAGACTCATGCTGTCTTTGTGAGTTTGGGTTATGTGGGAAGTGGCTTTGTGGTGGGCAGGCAGATAGACAACTCTGGGAGTCTGATATGAGCCAGGAAACTCATGGCTCTTGCCTGCCCCTGACATTCACTTTTCTGTGACCTTGAGGAAGTCACTTATCCTTGTGAGGATTAATGAGATAATCTCAGGGAAAGTACTTTGAGATCATTGGCTGACAGGTACTGTATAAGTACAAAGTATTATTATTAAAATGTCACTGTGCTGGCTGCCTTTGCTCTTGAGGGCTCAGAGGCAGAAATGACAGCCCCAGGTGAGTGGATAAGGATTACGTAAGACGTGGAAATAGACTTCTGTCATGAAAAGTTCTGTCCCGCAACACTACTTCTCTCCATCATTATCCCCACCCAGCATCTTCTCACTTATCTCTGGACAGAGGAAAGTTTATTTTCCTAAAATGAACTGTACAAAACAGTTTTAGCCAGAGGCTCTATATCTATAGATTTTACTGTTCCTTAGCATACCCTTGAAAGTAAAGGCTAGAGAAACTTAAACATCTCCAAAACTCCTTTTCTCTCCCAACAAACCAGAAACACTCCTCTAGCTTTTTCCACCTGTGAACAGAAATAAAAATCCTGTGGTCTCAGATTATAGAGGTAAAAATTCAAACTCCCTCTGTTAGCAAAATCTTCCATCTTATTTATTTGCTTAGCTTTTAATTTTTGTTTCTGAATCAATGACTTTTGAGAAAACTATGATTGTTTATGAAAATGTTTAACACATAATAGATACTCAATTAAAAATTGAATAAGTGATTAGTATCCAAGCTTGGGTATCACATTTCTAAGGCATGTCAAAATATTAAATTAACAAATAGCTATTGATTGCTGGCCTTTTGAAAGAAATCCAACACGTGAAGGACCCAGTTGTTCCCTTCAGAGAGGAATGTGTTTGGGGGAAGACAAGACTCAAAGGGATGGAGGAGGGCGGACTCTGAAAGCATGAGTGAGTATTCACATGAAATGAGAGCCATGTTTTGTTTTGTTTTGTTTTTTTGGAGAAAGTTGAATGGTAAAAATATATCAGTGACAGGGACAGCAGGAAATAGATGAGAAATCATGAAAAAAAAAAAAATAGGAGACAAGACCTACGGCAAGTAAAGATCTAGGAAGGGCCTCTCTGTGTATAAGCAACTGAATAAAATGTGTAAGGGGAGCAAAGATGGACCAGGCTACACCTAAGTGTTTACAGATTACCAGGAGATTTGCTGCCAATAGAGGAGAGATAGAGTCCATGTCAGGCTTTTTTAGCCTTGTTTGTTTCTTAAAATAAGTACACTTTGTGCTCTGTAATGGGGGGCAGAGGCTCCCAGAGGGGTTGATATGCTGCATTGTATATTTCTCTCAAGACTTCTAGATTTGGTGTGGTGGCTCATTCCTATATTCCTAGCACTTTAGGAAGCCAAGATGGAAGGATGGCTTAAGGTTATGAGTTTAAGACCAGCCTGGGGAACATAGTGAGACCATGTCCAAAAAATTATCTGGGTATGGTGGTGCATGCCTATAATCCCACCTACTCAGAAGGCTGAGCCAAGAAGTTTGCTTGAGCCCAAGAATTCAAAGCTACAGTGATTCATGATCATACTACTGCACTTCAGCAGTCTGGGTGACAGAGCAAGAACCTGTGTTTAAAATAACTTTTAAAAATCAGTTTCTTCCTGTAAAGAAACCACAGTTCCAAGGAAGAGGATGAAACCCTGTCCTTGTTGCATGCTATAATTTACAGCAGGATCACTTTGTGGAAGACCAAACCTAAACACACAGAGGGATAGGGAAGGCTGTTCAGCTCAGAAGAGCAACCAGGCTGGCCTCTGGGTTTTTATATGCAGAACTGAGATGTTACCAGTGTCAGCCGAGGGAGGACAGAGAAATAGCTCTCTATTGAAAGTTGTGTTTGGTCAATTGCTCTTATTGTTTTTTTTAATTATTATCTTAGCAGTGTTGTTACTCTCTGTGTAACTTTCACTGGGAGTATTATTAGGCTTTTTCACAGAGGCGCAGCCACATAAATGAATGGAAAAACATAGAAAAAAACTTCATTCTGTGAAATGAGTTTCCTCCTCTCCTTTTGCTTCTCCCTCCTTACCCTTCTCCTTCTAGTATATCAAGCAGTGAATTCCCACTGTTAACCTGGGTTGCTCAGAAACCCCTGACATTTGTCCCTTCAAACAATCTTCTCTAAGTGGAACTTATTTTTTCATTCCTACCCATGAGTGTCTCACACTGCACTATACGACTAACTTGATCAACTAGTCCATGCTAGGACATTAACTGCCACTAATATCTCATCTTCCTTATAGCAATTTTATTTTAACAATCACATTTGATGTGTTTCCTTACCGGGGAATACAGTGTGGGATCTTAGAAGCCCACAGATGTCCAGTTTAGCAGATATTTGAGATAGGGACAACAACTAATCATGGTTTATCAGCGACCACAATTAATACAGAAAAACAATGGTGAGTATATGCTCCAATAACTTTTCTGATAAACTTCCTTAATTTACAGATGGTAGGCATCCCCAGATTAAATGACACTTAAAGGCAACACAGCTGATTGGTAGCAGAGCCAGAACTCAAGCCTAGGTTCTGAATTTCAGACTGGAGCAGTATCTACAGTACCAGAATGTTCTGTAAATCCAATTCTGCACCTGCTTTGCTGTGTGACCTTGCACAGAAAACTCTCTGGGTTTCTGTTTCATGCCCTGTAAAACAGTAGTGAGATTAATGAGTCTTGGAAAGAAAGGATTCTTCTGCTTTTCAAATATTCTGATTCTGTGTATGTGGAATCACACATGCGTTTTACATTCATCTACATATAGAGAGCCTCAGGAATTTGACTTTATCATGTCTTCAAGTTTCCCTATGCCATGATGCTTTACTCCTAGGATAATGGTCTTTAGCATGTCAATGATTCAAATACAAGGCCATTTTCTTGGCCCTTCATTGTTTCAGAGTGAAATTGAAAGAGGGAATCCAGCTGTTTATATGCAATATGCAGCAATTATGAAGTTCATTTCCAGAAGCCACTGTAACCATGGCAACCTGTAATTCTGGAAGAATAGAGACAGGCTGTAGACTGATTTCCAGTGGGGCTAACTTCTAACCAGGATAGCTCAGGAAATGCTGATGAGGAGCCTTGCTGTTTACTTTAAGTTAAAAGCAGTTTTTGAAACTCAGACTCCCTAAATCCAAAACTTCATTTCTTCTAATTGGTGAGGCTCCAATTTTTAGATTTGTTAGTCTGCCCTAGAGGGCTAAATAGTTCAAATGGAACAAGGGCCAGAATTGTATTGGTGTTAGTTGTGTAGTGCCTTAAAGACAAACTCAAAGTCTTAACATGCAACTGACTAAATCTTAAGTTAGGGTTGCAGGGACCTCAGGAGCTTCAAATGAGGACCATACAAGCTACTTTCCTGATATGCCAACTTCTTAGATATATCAAGAAAAAAATAATGAGACTCAAGTTAGAATCATTTATTTTGTGATGTTTTGACCCCATCAGGCCAGAATGGAAGCAGGAATTGATGAAGCGATTGCAGAAGATGGGAAATAGCATAAGGGCAAAGATATGGAAATTTTGAGACAGAAATTATTTAAAACAATTTGGCCAGGTTAGAGAGTTGATCATCTTCCTTCCTGTTACCCCATGTATCCCTTTTGACTAATAGTATGAATGTCTGAATACTCCAAAAGGAAATGTGATGATGGGCAGCTCAGGGTCAAAACTTAAATGCACACAACTCCTGAATGCACTCTGGGAAATTCATGGAGATGAAATGCTAAATGGCTGCAAGCTGCAAAGGCGTCGGAACTGGATTTTTGCTATTTCTGCCTCTTTTGACTGTCTTTGATCCCTGCTGGCAACATGCTTGGCATGTGTGAATACCACAGCTCACAGAGACTGTACCTACTGGGAAAGTGAAACAAAACCTGGGCCAATCAGCTGCAAGTGTTTTTCTCCGAAATTCCCAGGAAAGTCAACATCAGGTGTGCACTCCAAATAGGTTAAAATGTACCCCTTCCAAAAGGGGAACTTATTTTATGCTGCTTTGCCTGAAAAATGAGCAGGCAGTTTGCATATCCTGGAAGCACCAGACAGACATGAACTGATAAACAGTCTCCAGAATGTGTTTGCTCTACCTCTGAGCAGCAACTAGACTTGGAGCTATGGGATAAGGAACATCCAGAAAGGCACTGGAGATTTGATTATGTCAAGACTTAGGCAGAAAGGCAGGCTAGAAGACAGGAGGTAAATACATACAAGATAAAAATATACCGAGGATTATCAAGAGAGCCTTGAGCTGATTGCAGGAGACATTACCTGCAGGTCAAAAGCAAGACTTCTTATAATAATTCCCTGGCTCCTGGCTCTCATCCTTGCCCTTGCATGGACTCCTGCCAGACTTTTCAATGTTTGCCGAGAGTCCTGTCCTCCTCCTGCTTGAATTTGGCTCGTTCTTACATGTTAACCTCTTCCAGACCCTAACTTTAAGGCTGAAGCCAACTCTGCGCTGCAGAGGGTCGTAAAAAAGCAGCAGAGGTTTTAGAAGCTGAGAGTCCTGACTTTGCCACTGTCTTAGTTGGTTTGGGCTTCTTTTTTGAACAAGAGAAATGTATTCCTCACGGTGCTGGAGGCTGGAAGTTCAAGAGCAGGAACAATCTGCAACTAGCATGGTTGAATTCTAGTTAGAGTCCTCTTCTGGATTGCAGACTGCCAACTTCTTGCATTCTTACATGACACATGAGAAAAGCTAGTTAGCTTTCTGGCTTTTTCTTAGAAGGGCACTAAATTATTCATGACGGCTCCACCCTCATGACCGTCATAATTACCCCCGTCAGTCCCACTTCTAAATACCATCACATTGGAATGAGATTTCAACATATGAATTTTGGGGGAATACAAGTGTCACTCTATGGCAGCCGCTAACTTGCCTCCTGACCCAGAGAAATTTGCCTCATTTTCCAACACCATCTATAAAGAGATAATCATAAAACACTGCATGCATGGTTGTTGTGTAGGAAGAACAGAGCTAACTATTTCGCCCGCTACTCTCTGATGTATCTTTGGGGCAAGTCCAGTAGTCTCAATGGTCAAAAGAATACTCTGCACAGGTGAGCTGGTGGAATGATCAGGTAGATGTTGAATGAATGGTCCTTGTGAAAACTGATCTACCACTAATATAGAGAAAATATAAAGGCCAGAGCGAATAGGAAACACATTACAAGGCAAATGAAATATAAGAGCTTCCCTAAAGGAATAGCTAAAAAGAGGGGGGATCGATTATCTGAGTGAGTATGAGGGTTAGGTATAGGAGGCAAGCAGGAGGGAAACCAAGACAGATTGGTATAAAGATCATTTTTATTGGGATGGAAAGTTCTAATAGGAAACAGTGCTATACAAGGTCAGGAAAACAGACTAAGGCCAGCTAGTGGGAGCTAAATATGTATTTTATATGTAGAGTGACTGTTTAAAGTCACAACAGAAGATATAAAACTAGTTTTGCCACTGCTTTTGCCCATGTTAATTCACACAGGAGCTCTCATCACTTCCCCCCAAGGAGATTCATGTTAACTACTTTGTAAGATGCACCTTTCTATGTTTTTCATGTTCATGAAAGTTGTGTGTGTATGTGTGTGTGTCACACAGGTATTTATATATTGTATGGCAACAAACCCATTTCTAATAAATATGTTGGGACACTATTATAAAATGGAATCATATATACAAATATTTCTGCATTTTTTCTCAGAAATCTTTCAACTCCTAAACAGCTAAAACACTAATGTGGTCTTCCAATGACTGTAATAGTCTACGGCGATTATTCGACCATTTTCTTATTTCTTAGAACTCATTCTTTGCTCAAGGATTTTGTTTTGTTTTCTATTTAAGATCCCTCTGCAGCAAATGATCATGTGTGTATGTGTTTAAGTGTTAGTGGATTTCTTTTTATGACATAGATGCCTAGGAGTGGTATTGTTCCTATGTGTCAAAACATGAATGTATTTTTAATTTTGATGGCTTATGCTAGGTTGTTTTCAAAGACTATCAATTCTCATTTCTGTGTGATGTAGGAATGTGAGAGTACTTTTTCCTACATCCTCTTCAGCATTAGCTGCTATTGTTCATTTCTTTTTCAGTGTCCTGATTGTAAAGTGATATTTCATTATTAATTTGCATTTCCCTGAACCATTAGTGAATTTGAGCAGTTTTCATGTGTTTTTCAGTCATTTGTAATTTTTTTCAGTCATTTGTAATTTCTGTACTGCCAATTACTTGTTCGTAAATGTTTTCATTTTCTGTTGGGCTATTTGTCTTTATCTTGTTAGAGAATGTTGTATTTTATAGACATTAACCTGGGCATGTGCTCGACAGAATTGCCTGGAGGAGGAAGAGTTGAAACCATCAGGAAACAATCACATTGGTCTAAAAATGAGGTGATATGAGCTTCCTCAAGACTTGGGTCCTTGGCAATTTAAAGGAGGGCTGGGAAATGGTCTGAAAAACAAAACGCCACCACCAAGCAATTGATTGGATGTTGCTGTAGTGAGAGGGGATGGGGAGAGGTTGCAGTCATTTTGTGGTTTGGCAAGTCTGATGTTTGGGAAATAGATTATTGCATTTTAAAAATAGGGACTTCAGAGCAAGAAGGTACAAGAGTTGTAGGAAAGATGAGTTTGGTTTACAAATGAGATGAGTTTGAGGTGACAGTGAGTCATTCTGATGACAAACTTGTAGGACTAGAAATTGAGAGAAGGATCACAGAATTTTAAGAAAATGGAAGAAAGAGTGTGACAAGAGAAGAGTGAAGCAAAGATTGGATTTTACCCAGTCATGGTGAGTGAAGGACCCATGGAGTACCAGAGAATTAGCTGCTTATCTTATCTGAAAACACCATATTGGGTTTACTGAGGGAGGCTGAACAGAAATGGTGTGAGAGGGCAAAGGGGTTTGGAGTAAAGTCTCTCGATTTAACAAGTAAAAATACAGGGTGTTCAATTAAATTTGAATTTAAAATAAACAATATTTTAGGATAAGTATGTCCCATTCATTATGTGAAACACTGTCATATTAAAAAGACTCTTAAGCGGGGTGCAGTGGCTCGCACTTATAATCTCAGCACTTTGGAAGGCCAAGGCGGACAGATCACCTGAGGTCAGGAGTTCGAGACTAGCCTGGCCAACATGGTGAAACCCTGTCTTTATTAAAAATATAAAAATTATTCAGGCATGCTGACCGGTGCCTGTAATCTTGGCTACTTGAGAGGCGGAGGCAGGAAACTCCTGAACTCAGGTGGGCTGAGTTTGCAGTGACCCAAGATTGCACCAGTGTACTCTAGCCTGGGTGACAGAGTAGCCATCTCCAAAAAAAAAAAATAACAAAAAATAACAAAAAATAAAAATAATCATTATTTTGGGTATACTTACTCTAAAAAATATTTAATATTTGATACTGGTCCTAGGACATATTCACTTTTCACGTGAAATCTACATTTAACTGGGCATCTGTATTTTATCTGTCAGCCCTACTTTGCAGCCTAACATGTTAGGCACATATCCTTGACCTGCTATGCCTTAGCTGTGTGATGTCCAGCAAATCACTTCACCATATCTAAAGAAAAGATGTTCTTTGAAATCAAAGAGCTTTTCATGATAATATTCCAGGCAGTGAAATATCTGACATTCTCTTTACTAACACTTTATCCATCTACAATAATATAGTGATTATTGATGCCCATTCACATCTATCCATTCTACCAACAAACACTTATTGAGTATATGTCATGTAAAAAGTGGGTGGCAAGTGTGTTCATAATAATGACCCTGAAGTAAGTTGGGCATCATATGGTGATTGCAGAGCCATGAGAGGTTTAAATCATGTTCAGGAGCTTTTAATTGTTTAAATTTATTTTATCATATTTCATTTAAAACTTGCTCTCCCATGAACTTCCAGAGATTCTCTATTAAGCAGAATGTTAATTCCAATCTCAGTAAAAAGCAGGTGAGCAGGTGCAGGTTGGCGGGGGAGCCTTCTCTCCAGCAAATAATATACCACTTATTATCCTTTAACCAGCTTGTGTTCCTCAAGGATCATGTGTATATTCCTTTTACTGTAAGCTCTGGACAAGATAGCCCTTCTTTCTTTTTGAACTAGTTCATTACTAGCATTTATAAACTACCTACATGTGCCATATATTTTTATTTTGCCCTCATATCACACTTAAGAGGGAGGTACTATGAGCACACCATTTTACAAATGAAGAAACTAAGGCACAGAGACCTTGATTAAGTCACTGAATCCCTCAGGAGGAAACAGCTAAGCAGGGTCCAGTCCCTGTAGATGTGGCTTCTAGGTCCTGGCTCATACTACAGCACCTGACTCCAGAACCCACTTAAAGGAAGAAGTGCTTGATGGCCCAGGGAGGCATTTGAAGAATGCAGCCTTCAGCTAGGATTTAGAAGAGGATGCTAATATTAAAGGAAGCCTGGGACATTAGGTAGAGAAACAATAGAGCTAAAATTCTACCAGAATCCAGTCCTGATGAACCCCACTGCTCCTAAGACCCACCAGCAGAGCCTGGTGGGCAGCACAGGTGACTTGGGGTAGGAGTCCTGGAAGGTCCTGCCTGCCTGTGAAGGGCTCTCGGGGAAAGAAATGATGTAGGAGCCCCACCTACCTGGGTACATCCTAAGCTGCTGGGGCTGTGCAGCTTGTCTGACTTTTCATGTCCAAAAGTAGATCAGAAGTTTCTTTCTTCTTTCCTACCCCTCTAAGACATAGCCCATCAGCATTACCCAAGTAGATAAGACAGAGAGGCATATACGCTAAGGGCTGGCACACAGTTGGGTGCTGAAAAAAATGTACATGATATAGATGCAGGTTATTATAAGCTGTGTTCAAAATTAGAAACTTGAAATTCAACTTAGAAAAACATACAGTTAAAGTACCCCTCACTATCTTTAATAGAATTCATTATGGTTCTGAAAAACTATACCAAAAATTAAAATACCAAAACAAAAAAACTGGATTAATTTTGTAAAGAATGAAGAACTTGGCCAGTATTCTAATTTCTTCTTTCAACAGTATTTGTACAGTATGAAGAGGTGGGAGCTTTCAAATTTTGATCATCAGATTGAGCTTCTAATACCTTACTCAACATTTCTGTTTCTCTGAACAAAGTCACTATATTTTTAGGAGAACTTATAAAGTAATATAGAAGGTAACCCTCATTCACTTCAACTTCTTCTACTCTGGCAAAGTTAATTCCATTGCTTTCCTACTCCATGTCAGTTTGATGGTTTGTAGTATTCAAGTATCCATCAACGTGATGTTTCCACAAGCTGCTAATCCATATTAAAGGGCACCTCAGCTAAGTGGATACCTTGTGATGGAGGAAATCTCTCTTACATCTGCATTAAGAGAAAGGACATCATTCAGCAAAAGAGGAGAACAGCACATGGCAGCCCATCAGGGAGGAAGTGGATGATCAGGAGACAAATGTCAGACCCTGGAGAACAGAGTTTCCATGATTGAAAACGGTAGAAATTGGCATGTTAGGGAAGCTTCAACCTGGCTACTCTTGAGCTAAGCAGGGAGTGTCAAGGTTTACTCATCTGCCTCACTACTTCCCTCTTCTCTTCTCTAATCTGAATTATATTCTTCATTCAGCAATATTCATGGAACAAGTTCTAAGTGCCAAGCACTGTTCTAGGGGATGAGGACAGAATAGTCAATAGAGTAGATAATTCTTGCCTTTATGGAGTATTCATTATAGTGCATATAAAGATAAATTCATAGCACCTCATAATTCTTTCTAGAAATAATGAATGGTTTAAAAGTCATTTGTATATAAATGCTTTCCCTTAGAAACCAAGATTGACAGGTAGTTGTTGCTATCCTATCAGCGTCCTTGCTCTAGATACTGAACCCAAAATATTCGTCCTCTGCTGACAAAGGACTTACCACAGCTGCAAATATGGAAGTGCTGTTTTAGGCTTATATCCACAAATAGAAATCACAAAGATAAGAAGATTTATACATGAGAATTGAATGTTACATAACATATAAAATATATTACAAATATATACTATGTTATAAAATTGATACATTTACATATAAACATAATCTATATATACACACTACACACATTCTCTTACAGGATATATGCTTTTAACAGTCTACCATTTACTTTTATAAATCATCTGTGAATTAGGAAGTAAGAAGCATTCGTGGCATTTCCTTTTCTACTTTTTTGGACAGGTAAATAATAACCAAGGTGTGCAGTGGGAGTCAGGGTGAATATGCAAAATCTGCATCAATGGGAAGATGTAAACTAGAGCTCATGGATTATTTAAACCCTCATCCAATCCCCTCACCTTACAGATAAGGAAACTGAGGCTAACAGTAGTTGCCATAGCTGATTTAACAGCCACAAAGCTAATTTGCAGCAGGGCTGGGAGCAAATTGACCTCCTCTGACCCTCAGTCCAGGGTCCTCTCAATTACACTGCATTCTCACTCCTATTAAGGAGAGATCCCCTATATATCATGCTCATGTTAGTTGGATTGTGCTTCAGAGCCAAGGCAGGAAGCCAAGGCAGCACAGTGAAAACTGCCAACTGCAGAAGATGATGAAGGAGTCAGCCTTTGGGCTATTTGCCCCCAGTGTCTATATACAGGGCCCTATATATCACCACTGTAAATGTAACCAATGTGGGAAATTATATTTACCAGGGAGAAGACTGAATGGGATTTCAAAAGATGTTTTGATAAGCATCCTAAGAGCGTACAGACCAAAGGGAAGCCCAGGTGGGGCATGTGCCTAAACTTACAGGTGGCTAGACTGCCTTCCAAAGGAGGTGGCTATGGCTAACTGCAGGAGCTCATTCTGCTGATGGAGACCAGAGTTCGAGCCTGTGCCGGAAGTCTCCTGTTCTGCCCTGCCTTGTGCACCACTTAACTTCTGCTCCAAATAAAAGGTAAACAAATATGTAAAGACTACCTTTTTAAAAGAAGCCCAGTTTATTTGCTTGCCAGGTTAACTACATGGTTGGTAATACATGGTGGGTGATAGTCTTTTACGCAAACTTATCTGCTAGGGCTAAAAAAGTGGATTCATAAAAAATTTCTTGTACTGAATGTCATTACCCTGAGGCTGATCCAATAATTCTTTTGTTATTCAAAACTCTGTGGCCCTCAACATATGCTTTCTGGTTGTCAAGTGCTGACCAGTAGGTTTCAGTTCCCAAAGCAACATAACAAGTTATTTTTAGGTACACTTGAAACAAGGAACATACAATCTCAGTTGGCAAGGAAGAAGAGAGGATGGTTGTACTTTCACAAATTCATATTTTAAATAGGCGAATTAAGGACTCGGAAAGATTGTGTGTTTGGTTCAGGTTTACATAGGCATGGAGTCTGAACATGCCAGTTCATCCACTGCCCTTCCACTCTGCATTCTCTGAAGTTGCCATCCTTTTTTTAATGTAAAGAAACTATATTATTTTGGGACCATTTACACAGATACATACACTGTGATGTCTGTGTTTAAAAGATACATCCTGAGAATATACTTTTTGATAAATTATAACATGGCTTTCCTATTCTTTACTTTTACCTATGCCTTTCTCTGCTTGTTTCTTGAATTTTTATTTTGAAGGTAAAAATAATAACAAAACATGTTATAGGTAGAAGTATCATGTACGACTTTGCATTTATATGAATTAAACAAATACTTTTTAATAGCATATCTCCAGGGAAAATTCCAAACATTTATCAAGTTCTCACCTGACTTTTTTTTTTCCCCATTGCTCATTTCATCTCCAGCATCCACACCTTTCCTCTCCTTCCAAAGAGGTATTTAACTCTGGCTGGAGTAGGATAGATCCCTCTTCCCTGATCCAAGCATTGGCCTTAATTGACCTAAGCCAATACGAAGCTCCTTGCCACAGTGATCAGTTCAAGGATGGACACTTGACCTAAGATCCAATTGGAAAGAAATCCAAGATGGGTAAGGAAAAGAGAAGTCCTACCTTCCTTAACACAAACAAGAAAAAAAAAATGTACCTAGGTTTTCTAAATAGAGCTCTGATGAAACCACAAGAGAGCCAGCTCTGAGTTGAAGTCAGGACCTTGAATATCACAGTGGGGAAACCAAAAGGAAAATTGTTCCTTGGATATATCGTCAATTAGCTGCTAGATTGAGCTTTTCTTGAAACTCAAAAAATGCTGTTGCTCAATATGTCACTCAATAAATTGTTTCCTTTTTGAAAAAAAAAAATGGTTTGAAGTTTTGATGTTCTCATCCCTTGCAAACAAAATAACTTTAGAAAATGTGTTGCCCAACCCAAATCTATTTAATAAACATGGGCTGGTTTACCAGTTGCAATACTTCCTACATTCAAAGCACACATATTATTCTACATGTTCTACATGATATACATACTGCATCTATGTCAGAATATTAAGAGAATTGATTTCACCTTCTATTCTTCTGGAATCTGAGTTCCTAAATCTGTTCTTTTCTTTATCAGTATGCTTAAGTTCAATTTTAAGAATTCATTTCTCCAGTGATAATAACATATATTGGCCCATAACTAAATATTATTTCTTTCAAACTGGGTAGTTAGCTCTAGCTTCAAAAATCTCATCTACATCAAATTGCCAAGCATTTTCCTTCTATAGTTGCATTCTTAGTGTTCCCTACTCCCATGACACGATGATGAGTTTGGGATCATTCACAGTCTTTAAACCTTTCAGGAACCTTTTCCACTTGAAGAATCCTCTTAAAGAGAATATACATCATTGAGCATGATTATCCAGGCTTAGAGGAACAATGCACAGAATAATATGGCCTCTGTGGAATTTGCTGGCAGTCCTGCCACAACTCCCTATTCACATTTTCAATTCAATTTTAGATTTGTTGTCGATTGAATACTTTGTCCTACTCCTCCATCCTTAGACAAAATCTTAGGGTTGGAAGGAACTTAACTAGTGATCAAAACCAGTGATTCTCAAACCTTGGTTCTCAGCTACTCGAAGCAGTGATTAAAACAAAGCTTCAGTGGGCCACCACCACTGAGATTCTGGTTCAGTAGGTTTGAGGGGGGAATGAAGAATGTACATTTCTAGCAAGTTGTCAGGTAATGCTGACACTGCTGGTTTGTGATCACACTTTGGAATCCACCAATCGAAACCAATAGATGTTAAAGGGAATCACCAGGGGGAGCTTACTAACTATGCTCAGACCTTAACCTAAAGAACATGTAGAAGTTTAAAAATATTTCCAAGTGACTCTAAATTGCACTATGATTTTAAAATCCTTGATGAATCAGTTTATACATTAGCAGTTCTAATTAGCTTCACAATATCTATACCTAACTATGTATTGATACCTTCAGTGACAGGCAAGTTACTATCTTTTGAGACAATCCTCTTCAGCTATGGATAGTTATTTTAGAACAATTTGTCTTTAATTGAACCTACAAGCTATCTTGTGGTAACTCCTAATCATCAATTTTACAACTACCCCTTAAGAATTACATAGAAATTAATTTCACCTTTCAGAGGCCATCCTTTAAAATATATAAAGAGGTCTGTTGTGACCACCTACCCTTCCTTGATTTTTACTTCTTTCTTTACCATTTATATCATGGTTTTAAGTAACCTCCTTGTCACTCTCCTTTGTATCATCTAAGCTTCTGATTTTTTTTTTCCACATCAATAACCCTTATTAGATAGTAGAGAAAAATAATAAAGGAGGTTAACAATTATATGTTTAAATCTTTCAGTCTTACAGTGCATTGAATGGTGCCTCTATATTAGTTTGTTTTCAGGCGGCTGATAAAGACATATCCAAGAATGGGTAATTTTTACAGGAAAAAGAGTTTCATTGACATACTAGATTTCAGAAGATGTATGAAAACACCTGGATACCCAGGCAAAAGTCCACCTGGCTTGGGAGGATTCGCAAATCATGGCAGATGGCAAGGAGGAGCAAGTCACATCTTACATGGATGACAGCAGGCAAAGAGAGCTTGTGCAGGAAAACTCCTCTTTATAATAAACCTCAGACCTTGTGAGACTTACTATCATGAGAACAGCATGGGGAAAACCTGCCCCCATAATTCATTTACTTCCCACTGGGTCCTTCCCACAGCACAAGAAATTCAAGAAGAGATTTTGGTGGGCACACAGCCAAACCATATTATTCTGTTCCTAGCCCCTCCCTATTCTCATGTCCTCACATTTCAAAACCAATCATCTTTTCCCAACTGTCCCTCAAAGATAACTCATTTCAGCATTAACTCAAAAGTCCACAGTCCAAGGTCTCATCTGAGACAAGGCAAGTCCCTTTTGCCTATGAGCCTGTAAAATCAATAGCAAGTTAGTTACTCCCTAGATACGATGGGGTGGGGAGTACAGGCATTGGATAAATACAGCCATTGAAGATAGGGCCACAGGCTTCATGGAAGTTTGAAATTTAACAGGGAAGTCAATCTTAAAGCTCCAAAATGATCTCCTATGACTCTGTCTCACAACCAGATCACACTGATCCAAGAGGAAGGTTCCCATGGCCTTGGATCCCTCCACCTTTGTGGCTTTGCAGGGTATAGTCCCAATCCTGGCTGTTTTCACAGGCTGGCATTGAGTGTCTGCAGCTTTTCCAGGTGCACAATGCAAGCTGTCAGTGGATCCACCATTCTGAGGTCTGGAGGATGGTAACCCTCTTCTCACAGCTCCACTAGGTGGTACCCCAGTAGGGACTCTGTGGGAGCTCCAACTTCACATTTCCCTTCTGCATTGCCCTAGCAGAGGTTCTCCATGAGGGCCATGCCCATGAAGCAATCTTTTGCCTGGGCATCCAGGTGTTTTTATACATCTTCTGAAATCTAGGCAGAGGTTCCCAAACCTCAATTCCTGACTTCTGTGCACCTGCAGTCTCAGTACCACTTTGAAGTTGCCAAGGCTTGGGGCTTCCACCCTGTGAAGAAACAGCCCAAGCTGTACTTTGACCCTTTTTAGTTATGGCTGGAGTGGCTGGGATATAGGACACCAAGTCCCTAGACTGCACACAGCATGGGGACCCTGGGTCCAGCCCACAAAACCATTTTTTCCTAGGCCAATGGGCCTGTGATGGGAGGGGCTGCCATGAGGACTTCTGATATGCCCTGAAGACATCTTCCCCACTCTCTTGGGGCTTAACATTTGTCTCCTTGTTGCTTATGCAAATTTCTGCAGCCAGCTTGAATTTCTCCTCAGCAAATGAATTTTTCTTTTCTGTCACATTGTCAGTCTGCAAATAACTGAATGCCTTTAACAGCAAACAAGTCACGTCTTGAATGCTTTGCTGCTAAAAAATTTCTTTTGCCAGAAACCCTAAATGATCTCTCAAGTTCAAAGTTCCACAGATCCCCAGGGGAGGGACAAAATGTCTCCAGTCTTTTTTAAAACATAGTCATCTTTACTACAGTTCCCAACAAGTTCCTCATCTCCATCTGGGGCCACCTCAACCTGGACTTTATCATCCATATCGCTATCAGGCTTTTGGTCAAAGCCATTCAAATCTCTAGGAGGCTCTAAACTTTTCCACGTTTTCCCATTTTCTTCTGATCCCTCTAAACTGTTCAAGCCCTTCTCTGTTACCCAGTTCCAAAGTGACTTCCATGTTTTCAGGTGTCTTTATCACCACCTCACCTTTGGTACCAGTTTACTGTGTTAGTCCATTTTCATGCTGCTGATAAAGATATAACCAAGACTGGGTAATTTATACAGGAAAAAGTTCCACATGACTGGTGAGGCCTCACAGTCATGGCAGAAAGCAAGGAGGAGCCAGTTGTATCTAACATGGATGGCAGCAGGCAAAGAGAGCTTGTGAAGGAAAACTCCCCCCATAATAACCATCAAATCTCATAAGACTTTCTAGCATGAGAACAGAACAAGAAAGCCTGCCCCCCTGATTCAATTACCTCTCACCAGGTCCCTCCCACAACAGGTGGGAATTCAAGATGAGATTTGGGTGGGGACACAGCCAAGCCATATCAGCTGCCAATAAGATATGCCCATACTTTAGTCCCTGGAACCTGTCAATGTTACCTTATTTGGAAAAAGGATCTTTGTAGACTTAATTTATTTAAGGATCTTGAGATGAGAAGATCATCCTGGATTATCTGCATGGGTCCTAAATCCAATGACACGTGTCATGATAAGAGACATAGAAGAGGAGAATTTCCTGTAAAGATGAGGGCAGAGATTAGAGTGAGGTAGCAACAAGCCAAGGGTGACCTGGAGCCACCAGAAACTCAAAAAGTCAAGTAACAAATGCTTCACTAGAGATTGTGAACTTCTGGTCTTCAGAACTGTGAGAAATCAAATATCTGTCATTTTATACCTTCAAATTTGTGATCACTTGTTATAGCAACACTAGAAACCTCATACAGGCTTTTATTATCTAAAATTTAAGGGATAAAATAACTAGAAGACATTATTACATAATCACTTTTGATTTTCTCTGAGAAGTTGTGATGATCAAGCCATATATCATTTTAAACCAAGGGACTAAAAAAGGTCCTGATTTTGGAATACAAAACTATTACCTGGTAATGTCAAATTTATTGATCTTTATTCTGAACATAGATCATTGATAAATTTCTTTAAAAGGTGAAAGACTAGAAAGATTCATGACACAAAAAGGATTCTTAGGAAGCAGCATAGGTGCAAATAACAAATTCCTGTTTTACTTCTTTTCTTTAGAGGGTGACTAGACATTCAGGTTAGAAATATGGTATTGATAGGATATATATCTTTATTTTAGGTATTTAGCAAAGTCACAATATTGTGTGAGCAAAAATGCAGGAATGAGCTGGATGATAGTATTATGTGATTTACAAAAAAATGAAAATGTTAATTGATCAATGATAAGCAAGAAAGAAAACTTCAGGGATGACACCATTCTATACTTTAAACTTATCCTTTCTACCATATTTTGGTAACTAAAGATTGTTTTTTGTTTTTGAACTTCATGAAGAATGAAAACATTACCACATAAACTAGAAAACATTTTAGGAGCAGAATATGTTAATAGGCTAGAAGAGTATATTTCCATTGTATTTTTCAGGACCCAGCATCTCTGGAGATGTCTCCTGAGCTGCTGTGGTTTGTATGGGGTGAGGTTTGCCTCTGCTACAGGTAGACCCTTCTTCCTTGACAGACACAAAGTAGCACTTTCCTTATTTCATATATTGAGTCCTGCATGGTATTTATTCTATCAAAAAGGCTAGCTCTTCTAAACAAATGTGCCTAGAACAATTGTCCCAAGGCAAACATAATATTTAATATTAATTACAAAGTCCTTAATCCAGCGATTTTATTTAATGAACACTTTGAAAACAGTATGTGTCAGGCATTTTTTAAGCACTTTACAAATAGAAACTTTTAAAATCTTCATGTCAATCCTACAAGGTTGGTGTTATAATTCTCATTTTATTGATGAGGGAACAGACACGAGGGGTCCTTTGTCTATGATCACACTACTGATACAATGACTTCAGTAGTTTGGCTGTGATGCCCTTGTGATTACAGAGTATCCTTTACTGACTCTTCAGAGTATTTTAGGAGCACAGGAAAGGGAAGACTTGGCTTTATAGCACCTGATGAACAGATCTGTGCTGATGATAATGCCACTTCCACTCTGGAACACAGTGTCAAGTTTGTGAAACTAAACATCAGGGGAGACGTTTATATACTGAAGCTTTCTCAAATAAGAGCAGCGTGAACAGCAGCTGATAGGTAAATCATGCTATATCCAGGGTGCTTGAGGATAACAGGAATGTTGAGTCTGAATTGGAGAAGATATGTGAGGCTAAAATAGTATGTGCCAATATTTGAGGGACTAAGAGTGTAAGGTGATTAGACATTCCCTGCACTGTGAGGAAGCATAAACTTGATGGTCAAAATTTTTAGAAGCACTATGACCAGTAAAGCTTTCCCACAACTACTGCAAGGCATTGAATTCTGAGCTACATATTTTGTGTTAGTAAAAACTGGTGACCTTCTAATGGCATTGTGGTGGGAAATTTTTCCGCGTTGTGTAGGAAGGTGGATTAGATAATTTGTAGGTTTTCTTCCAAATATTAATTCTATATTTCCGTTTATTTTTCTGCAGGCATGCTGAGAAATTGACATAGCAATCAATGAGAGTTTTTGCTTGAATAAATATTTCAAAGTCAAGCCCATGTTACTCACAAATTCTATTGTATCTCCTTTTCTCCACCACTTTCCGAATGCTTATTTCAAAATTGAAAGAAATCCACAAGAGCAATTTCTTTCTAATTGCATAATTGCTGCATTTTGGTTTAACGCTATTGGGGAAAAAATGGTTTGACATCCTGAGATTTCAGCAAAGAATTATAAAGAATCTAGACTCAAATAATTGTTTACTTAAAACTAGAATTTACTGAAAAACCTCACACTGTTTCCCCCTTAATACTGCAACATAATTAAATAATTTCACAATTAATTACTTTCAGGAGAGATAATTTGTTTTCATTAAAATATGTAAATATGCATCCCTTGCTGGCTTTAAAAAAAAAAACTCAATGTTTTCTCACCCACTGTTGTGATGATGATTCACGATAAAGGGGTTCCACCAGAGGCTTCAAATCTCAGCTTAGGTCCTCCTTTATTCCTCAGCCTGAGAGAAAACTTTCCCCCACAACACAGCCTTCCCTGCCTCAGCCACCCCCAGTCATATTCAGAGCACCTTCAAAAGTTAAGAATTTGCTGCTGCTTCCTGCCTCTGTATCCCACAGTCTTTAGTTTGGGGACTCTAGTTTTGCTTGTGATATTGATAAAGCATTGGATTCAAGGAAATCTAAAGCAGCAACCCAGTGGAGGGCAGTGTTGGGGGGAGCAAGAGAAAATAAAATGAGGTTTGCATTTTAGATTATTTAAATAAGTTTGGATTTTGTTTTTAAGTATCGAATTCAACCAAACTAATAGACATCAGATGCACAGTGCTTTGCACAAAGAATACATGTTGTTCTGAGGCATAACACAACTAGAAAACATCGCTTTAAAGGAATTTTTTTTCTTGGCTGAATGTGGTGGCTTGTATTTATAATTCCCAGCACAGCGATTTGGGAGGCTAAGGCGGAATTGCTTGAGGCCAATATATATCTATATTTGGTAGAAATGGGCTTGCTGTGTTGCCC
>NW_022436997.1:8312578-8484015 GCF_009761245.1 Sapajus apella
GGGAGTATAGGCCTGCACCATTATGCCTGGCTAAATTATATATATATAATATATTATATATTATATATTATATATATATTTTAGCCAGGCATAATGGTGCAGGCCTATACTCCCAGTTACCTGAAATGCTGAGGTAAGAGAATCACTTGATTCCAACTGTACAGGCCTGTACCCTAGCCTCAGTAACAGTATGAGAAGACTCCATCTCTACAAAAAAATTAAAAAGGATTATTTCTTATCAGACTAAACATAAAACCTGTTGTTTGTGCTCTAGAGAAAATATTCATGCAAGAAAAGGCAACAGGACAAAGTAGTGTTTACACTATGAGTATCATCCTAAATTTTCACTGCGATTGTCAATCCAAATTAGGGCAGAGAATGTTAAAAGGCAAAATTTATCTTGAATCACCCTTGCCTAATGAGGCATTACAACATACAAAAAAGAGGATAACAACTACTAAAGAATACCACAAAGGAAATAATCATGGGAAGTTCAGTGACCTAAACCATGCAATTTGAGTCAAATTGAAAACTTCTCATAGAGGGGTTACTCCCAATAGTTGCAGGCCCTACCCATTACACACACTGCCTAAGTGTTTGCTCTACCACTGGAGTTGAGATGACTTGCAAGGGATTCTTTTCAGGCTTGAAATCTGGTCTAGATCTCAAGTGATAAGACAGGAAATTGGTCCAAGGCATTCGTGGTATTGTCATTAAAGAAATACTCTGGTCTATGAAATAGCTACAGGGTATCTCTTCTACTAGCTAAGAGATTGATAGGCAAAGATTTGTTTTGTTTTTTTCCTAGGAAACTACCCTCCCACTTCTCTCTTATATTAAAGAAATGGCTTATTGTTGGAGTTTTTACTTCCCCTTAAGACATGTAAATATGTGTTCGTTTAGGTGAGAACTATTTGTATAGGAAACAAAATCTTTTTTTTTCTTTCGAGACTTTCCTCTTCCTTGATTGATAATATTTAATTGAAGAAAGTTGCTTAGGTGTTGGCTTTTCCACATTAGAATCATATCTTCTTGATCTTTACCTTTTTGTCCCCACTAAAATAAGTCTCTAAAATTGCAAGGGAACTTAGACAATTGAACAAGCAAAAAAGAAATAACCCCATTTAAAAAATGGGAAAAAGATATGAACAGGCACTTCTCAAAAGAAGACATACAAATGGACAACACACATATGAAAAAATGCTGCTGCATCATTAATCGTCAGAGAAATGGAAATCCAGACCACAACGAGATACCATCTCACACTATTCAGAATGGCTATTACGAAAAGTCAGAAAACAGCAGGTACTGGTAAGGCTGCAGAGAAAAGCAAACACTTATACACTGCTGATGGGAATGTAAATTAGTTTAGCCACTATGGAAAGCACTGCACGTTGTTTAGATATTTGTCAAAGAACGTAAATAGAGCTACCATTTGATCCAGAAATCCCATTACTGGGTATATACCCAAAAGAAATCATTCTACCAAAAGATATATGCACTTATATATTCATCACAGCACTATTCACAATAGCAAAGACAAGAAGCAACCTAGGTGCCCATCAACCATGGGTTGGGAAAGAGAATGTGGCACATAATACACCAAGGAATATCATGTAGCCATAAAAAAGAATGAAATTCTGTCCTTTGCAGCAACATGGGTACAGCTAGAGGCAATTATCCTAAGTGAATTAACAGAAGTACAGAAACCCAAATACTGTATGTTCTCACTTATAATTGGGAGCTAAACATTAGGCACTCATGGACATAGAGAGGGGAATAATAGACACTAAGAGCTACTAGAGTGGGGAGGGAGAGAGGCAAGGGTTGAAAAACTACTATGCTCAGTACCTGGATAACAGGATCATTCATACCCCAAACTGAAATGTCATGCACTATACATGGATAACAAACCTGCACATTTACCCACTGAGTCTAAAATAAAAGTTGAAAAATAATATAAAATTGCAAGGGAAGGGCAAAATTGTAGCACAGATGTAACATTGTTTGGTCGAAAAGATTATAAGACTCTAAAATTAAACATTCACATGGAGTTATCAGGTATTCAAATGGTATATGCTACCAAAACCAAATTTGTTTTAAACATTTTCTTTTTAAGAACTGACCATATTACAAAAGGTGAAAGCATATTATGGAGTATGCTATATTTCTAAGCACAAACAAAGTAAATTAAGACCTTTTAGCTTTTCTTGCCTTTTTTGCTTTACATGGAACAATTTTTAAGGAGCTTACTCATTTGGTGGTTTCTAATTTGTTTTTCAAGGCCCCTTTCTGGGGTTAAGTCCTCTATCCCCAGGCCTTGAAAGTGAAATGCTAACAGACCATTAACTGCTGTGGCACTCAGAGGCCTCTCCATTAGAGCCTCTGCTTTGTTAATTAAAGAGACGCCATCAAGGCAGCAAGGGTCTGAATCATGACCTACCTTTTGAGATCAGTTTGCAAATGTCTCTTGGCTGCTTTGTGTACAACTTAACTTTCAAATAAAACCCAAGAAAGAATGAAAATTCTTCTCCTTCCCCAACATCTACAAGAATATATAACATATCTGAAAATGGAATAAAGAGGACCCTCATTTACCTCCTGTCATTAGGGAAAATAATAAGATAAATGGTTCTAGCAAAAGGAAGCCTATCTTTTCAGTTAATGATTTGAATGAGAATATCTCATACTGTAACATACTATGTTTCCTGTATCTTTATTCATTTTCTATTGTGAAATAACATATATAAAATGTGTAAAATATGGATGCACAGTTCAAGAAAATATTATAAGCATATTCTCTAACAAGCTCCATTCCCTACAATGTCAAGACATAGAACAATGCCAGCAAAGCTTGTGAAAATAATCACTACTCTGACTTTGATGATAATCACTTGTGTTTTTACCCTTTGTGTGTGCCTTTTTCAAACCACCTCATTATGCATTTCAAGAGAAACATAACATGGTATAGTTTATCAATTTTCTTGATATTTTGTTAAAGATTATGTATTTCTCTAAGTTCTTTCAGTAAATGATTTTAGAATTCTCATTTTTATATAACTGTACTACATTTTTTCATTGCTATAAAGCTTCATTATTTGAATATATCACAATTTGTAATACCATTGATAAACATTTTTATTTTCAAGTTCTGTCTATTACAAACACTATTCTTATGAACATTCTTGTATGTGTTCCTTGGTGTGTATGTATACATGTTATTCCAGCATATATTTTTACTGGTGAAATTGGCTCACAGGCTAGCTACTGACAAATGGTTTTCCAAAGAGGTTATAGCAATTTATTAGTTTCCAACTGCAACATACTTTAGTCAACATTTGATATTTTCACATTTCCTAATTTTAGCCAACCTCTAGGGTGAATAGGAGTGTCATTGTGATTTAAATTACACTGCCCAGATTACTATTAAGTTGGAAAAACCTTTAATATATTTGTCATTTGTATCTTTTGGTGAGTGTCTGTTCAAGTCTTTTACCCATTTTTCTATTGGTTTACTTATCTTTTTTATTAATCTGTACATTATTTTGGGTGAGCCCTTTGTAAGTTATATGTATTGCAAATATTTATTCACATTATATAGCTTGACATTTTCATTTCTTAAGAGTATCTTTTGGTAAGGTAAAGTTCTTAACTTTAACGTAGTTGACTTTATTAATAATTTTATATACGTTTAGAGCTTTTCATATCTTGTTCAGAAATTTGGCATGCTGAGGTCATGCAGAGCTCTTATGTCTTTTTTTTTTTTTCTAAAAGATCTTTGAACATATTTTCTTAGTTTATGTCTTATGATATTTCTCATGATGCTTTCCAAAAGCATCAATTGTTTCATCTTGCATATTTAGCCCTATAGCCCACAAGGAAGTGATTTATGTTATTGGTATTTTAATTTTTGAGGTTTTCTTCATGTATGTGAATACTTTTTTCTAGTGATTATTGAAATTACTATTTTTCATCTTTATCATGTTACTTTGTCAAAAATCAAAACTTCACATGCTCATGGGCCTCTTCTCGGTACATTGTATTGTCTGTTATTACACTAATAAAACCACACTGTCTTTATTATCATATACCATGTCTTTTCATACTTTTTTCCTGTCATATCTTGGCCTTTTTCATTGAAACGTCATATTAGAACTTCAGAGATTTCATTTGTTTTGAAAAAAAGTAACATCTAGACAGCATTATTCTTCCAATTCAGGAGTATGCCATATTTCTCTATATTATTTAATTTCTCTCACCTGACTATTTTCCTTAGTAGTCTTGAGCATGTTTTTGACTTATTTCTGGGAATTTAAAGTGTTTTGATCTATAAAAATGGCATATCTATGTATAAATATATATTTAACTTTTTAAAAAATTTATTGATATTTAGACACATTTGATTTTTATATTTTCAGTTTGTATCAGCAAACATACCATATTACATTAATTCCACTAGTTTAGATTTTTTTGGATTTTCTATATATAGTAAGCTCTGAATATAATTTGAATAATTTTTTATTCCCCCCAAAAAATCAAAATTTTATAACATCTATTATCTATCTGCCAATCTAGTCACCCATCTGCCTATCAATCTGCCTATCTATTGCTGCCTGATGCACTGGATACTACTTTCTTAGGTATGTGTGGAATAAAAGTGGTTGAAACAGAATTACTTTTATTAACCTCAATAACAAGGGGAAAGTTTTCTACATTTCGACAGGAACTACAGGGCTGACTTTTCCTCTTTAGATACTCATTATTAGGTTTAGGTAGTTTCTATCTTTTCCTTCAATTCCTGGATTTCTAAGCGTCTTTAGCTTGACTGGATGGTAAATTTTATTAAAAACTGCTTTATATTTTGAGGTAGCTGTTTTATTTTTCTCCCATAATCAATGTAGTGAATAACATTGTAGTGAATAACATATCAATGTAGTGAATACCACTGGTTATTTCAAATTAAACCATGATCATCTTTACAGTTAAACCTATCTTACTAATTATATATTTTTTTGTCTTGCCGTACTTAGTTTGCTAAATGCACCTAGAATTTTTATATCCATGTTTACATCATTTCCGTTTTGTACTGCTCTTCTCCAGTTTCGTTATCAAGCTTATGTTAGACATACATAATTGGGTGGGAAGTATCCCATCTTTTTCTATATTCTGAAGAATGTGCGTAAGATTGGAATTACGTCTCTCTTAAATGTTAGAAGCCACTTGTGAAGCCATCTAGACACAGCTTTCTTTGTGAGAATGTTTTAAATTAGTCAATATTTTTAATGATCATAGACTATTCATACAACTATTCTTTGTTCTAATAACCTACTAATTTTTCTAGATATTTGTCCATTTAGCTGGATTTTAAAAAATGTTTGCATAAATATTTACTCTCAGTATCTCCTAATTATCTGTTTAATAGCATTAATCTGTGGTGACTCTCCAGTCCTATATTGATTTTTACTTTTCGTTTCCTTGAGGTTTATCAATTATGTCTTTTTGAATAACCAACTTCTATAAAATCAGTCTTATGATGGCTATTTTATAAATCTGCTCTTAGTTTAACTTTTTTTAATTCACTTAGATTGCTTTGCTGTTTTCTAACTTCTTGAAATGTATTCCTCATTCATTAAGATACAACAATTTTTGTCTTTCCTTTGAGTAGATATAAGGCTTTACTCATAGTAACAAAAGGAATAATGCAAATGCCCACAAATAGGAGACTGAATAAGCATATCCTGACATAGTAACACAATGGACTATGGCTCAGCCTGAGATAAAGTAAACTACTGATACTAGAAACAGCATCGATGAGTCTTAGAAAACTTATGTTGAATAAGAAAAGCTAGACAAAACAGAATAGCTATGTGTAATTTTATTCTAATTCATAGTAATAGAAATCAAAGTTAAAGCAATGGTTGCCCATAATAGAAATGTTTTTTTATTTTTATTTTGGAGGTGGTTGCATGAATTTAAACATTAGTCCAAACTTACTTAATTACACATTTAAAGTCAGTGCCTGCCACTATAGTTAAATTTTACCTCAATAAAAAGTTATTTTTTAAAAAACCCATAAATTATGTATTATGATGTGTTAATGTGAGCACATAGGAGTTACCCAGGTTTAGGATGCTGTGTGCTTCCACTAACTTTTTGTTGATATAAATGCACTGTCCTGTATTTTAATTTGTTATCCTTGATCTGTGATGGAGTAGGAAACAGGAAACTAAGTATGGAAATGTAGGTAAGTGAGAGAGTCGGTCTCTAAATGACCTTCATATGTAAAATTAGTGGATGTTAGTAAATATTTTTTGGTATATATTTAATAAATTACAGTTCTTACTTGCTAATATGTAGGTACTTTATTGTGATCCAGGGCATATGGTTACCTAACAAAGAAGATAAGTGAGTTGCTATACATCTGCCAGTATGCACATACGAAATACAGTCTTATTTAACAAAAGACAAAAAATAGCAAAAGAAGGCTAAATATCATGTGTCTAAATCGTTTGAAAACATTTACTGGACTGAAAGATTTAGTTTCTAATCTGTTTGATAATTTCAACACTTTTTCTAACCTTCTTCAGATCAGTAATGTTTTCCCATTCTCTTAAGTAGGGGAAACTTTTATGCTTCATCCTGCAGTTTCCATCAGATATAACTGAATAGTTATTATTTTCTTTATTAGGAACTTAAGCGGTTCTATTTGCACCTAAGAGGCCAACACCTCTTAAAGAGGTGTTTACATTGGTGTCTCTGTGGTTACAGCAAAGATGAAAACATTTTCTTTCCTTTCCTATTTATTTCTTTCTAGCACCAAGGTGACATTGTATATAATGTTTTTACAATGTAGATTAGTACTGTTTGTGTTTGTTGGCTTGCTAGTTTGTTTTTGTTTGTTCCTTTGTTTGGAGGGTTTATTTATGTAAATGGATCTGGGTTTGAACTTGCCTTAAGTACTTTCTCTGACCCTGGAGTCCAGTTCTTGTTTTTAGGAAAGGAAACAAAAAACTGCCCCGCATGAAAAGTCAGTGAGTTATTTTTCTTCAGTTTATACTGTGTCCCAAGTGCTGATGTGACCTTGCTATTTTACCATTCTTAAATAAGATTTCCAAGTGAGGAAACTATTGGTATCATAACTTTCACATCCATGTACCTTGTTCACCTACCACATTTTTGAAGGTGGACCGTACTTTAGAAGGCTCTCCTATCTAGACCTGGGTTGATGTTAGACCTAGCTCATAATACTAGAAATTGGATTCATTTGCTGTGAAGGCATTTCTACATGTCAGCATTTTCTATTGCTTTGTCATTGACTTCTAATGCATTACCAGAATGATTTGGGGTTTTTTTTTCCTTGAGCAAAGAAGAAAAATGAAAATAGAAAAACCCTTTTATTATGCAGCTTTCACTTTGCAAAACACAATTTACAGCCCCAAATCTCCTTTTCTGTATTATGTGCTACTTCAGACATTCAATGCTAAACAGAAAGTGCTTATAAAAATGTCTGTCCTCACTTGGAAAGATTCAAATACCTGACAGTAATGTAAGAAATGGCTACACATGTAACCTTGGTTCTACTTTCATGGCATATTTATTCATCAATGATTCTATTCTAGCCTATTTGTGGTTGTATTATTTTCAACTGTGAACTCATGGACTCTGGTAGCCACATCTTCCTGTAGGCACTGATATTTACTTAGCTCTTTTTAGGTCCTATCTTTCCTTCCATCTATCTCCATCCTAATTTCTCTTTGGTTCAAGTCATTTTAAGGAGTGGTCTGAGACAAAACCTCTGTCACAGGAGGATATGCTAGAAATTCCACTGATTTGAAGTAGAGTCCCAGACTGTAATACAAGTTATCTGGCTCCCATTTCAATAACACATAATTCTTAAATTTAAAGAAGAAAAGAATGAAAGAGCATGAAGGAGGCAAAGAATGTCACAGAAGAGGCAGAAATGAATCATTCCTTCCAAGCCATGTTGAGATTCCATGCTGCCATCTTCTTTCCAAGTTGCCCACACTGGAGTCTCTTCCTGAATGTGCCTCTGGTTACTATTGTGCATTTGCAGATAGCTACCAGAGAGAGACTGACCAAGGTTTCACATTTGGCTCATAAACCTTCAACAGCTCATCAGGCCTTTTTGAATAAAGTCCCAAGTCCTTATTTTAATTTTCAACTTCCTTCTTTAGCTAGGGTCACTACTACATGAACACAAAACTATCTAAGTTCATCAGCTTAACAGTTATCAGTTAATATTTGTACTTTTATCTTTTTTACTCATACTGTTATATTTTATACCTAAAATGATCCCCACATTTTAAACCTTACTGTTGTCTACTAAAAAGTTTATTTTTTTAAGGCCCTATTACATACAACCTCAATTCCACATATTCTTACTCTATTTCTTCAGTCAGATACCTTTTTCTCTTCCTAGAGGAAAGAGACAAAGAGAATATATGTATCAGCCTGTATAGAGAATAGTGGTCATGAATGAGACATTGTGTTAGTCTAGGTTCTCTAGAGGGACAGAACTAATGGAATAGATGTGTGTGTGTGTATGTATGTATACATATACATATGTATATATGCGTGTGTATATATACACATACATATATATATTTCTACATATGTGTATAAAGGAGAGTTAATTATTAACTCACATGATCACAAGGTTCCACAATAGGTTGTCTGTAGGCTAAGGACCAAGGAGATCTAGTCCAAGTTCCAAAACTGAAGAACTTCAGTCCAATGTTCAAGAGCAGGAAGCATCCAGCACAGGAGAAAGATGTAGTCTAGGAGGCTAAGCCAACCTCCTCTTCTCATATTTTTCTGCCTGCTTTATATTCTAGCCTCACTGGCAGCTGATTAAATTATGCCCACCCACATTAAGGGTGGGTCTGCCTTTTCCGGCCCACTGACTCAAATGTTAATCTCCTTTGGCAACACCCTCACAGACACACCCAGGATTAATACTTTGTATCCTTCAATGCAAATCAAGTTGACATTCAGTATTAACCATCACAGGTGTCTATCCCTTGTCAACTTTAACCCATACACATCTCCAGATATCATACATAATCTTCAAATAAAGACAATGTAAGGTCATAATTATGTCTAACATAATACAGCTATCCTTCATACAACCAGAAAAGCACCAATCCCCAACACAAAAATACTATTAAAGTTAACAATACGTAAATGCTCATCTGAAGTTAATAAATCTTATGTCACATGATTAAAGAGTAAGGAAATGAAGATATTTTCTTAGTACCAGTGTATACATGCACAAATATGTTTTTAGCAAAAGAAAGAGGAAATACTCATGACGATTATAGTCCTCATTTCTGCAGCTGGTCATGTGGTTATAACTGGTATTGATGACTACCTTTTTCTTTTACCCATTCTGTATTACATTTGATTACATTTGCCTTTAGCAAGCACCTCAGCAGGTCGTGTTTTTTTTTTTTTTTTTTTTTTTTTTCCCCTGGTGGAGTACCCAAACTTCATTCCTGAAGAGCCTAGGCCATTCGTGGTCCTGCCTGAATTGGTCTGTTGTAGTTTCCCATTGACCTTAATTACAGGTCATGGTAATACTAAGAGGTCCCCTAATGGATCTCCTGTATTCCATGCATACTTTTCCTTATCTCCCTTGTGGGATAGCAGACTGATTTCATCTTGATAGTCTGGGTCAATCACCCCAGCCAACACTAGTAAGATTTTTCTTCATCCCTGCCCACTGGGAAGATTTCCATTCACCTCTGTCCTTCAGAGATGTCCTGGAAAGGGCTGCAGCTGTTCACTTTCTAGTGGCACCTGCATATTGTGCAGAACCCTCTGTAAACCAGGCCCTAGTCTTTGCTTCCTCTGTCAACTGATCATAGGGAACTTTCCTTGAGGCCATCAGTGCAGACTGGGGTGGAGAAGGCAGAGTGGCAGGAGTGAAGACAATGGGCATTTGAGCCACTTCCTCATGTAACTTACTTGTGCCTTCAGGACCTCCTTGAGCCTGATCACATATCTGCCATTTGCTGACGGACTGCTGCTGTGCAAAACCCACTTTATGGCTAGATGGGTCAGAAAGCACCTAGTTCATGATAGGCAGTTCAGGTCACAGGGTGACATGATGACCCATAGTCAAACTTTCAGTTTCCACCAAAGCCTCGTAACAGGCCAAGAGCTGTCTGTCAAAAGGAAAGTAGTTATCTGCAGAAGATGGAGAGCCTTGCTCTGAAATCCCTAGAGGCCTCCATTGTGATTCACCTATGAAAGCCTGCCAAAGGCTTGAAACAGCATCCCTATCTGCCACTGACACCTCAAGTGCCATTTGATCTGCTGGGTCACATGGCCCAAGTGGCAGAGCAGCTTGCACAGCAGCCTGGACCTGTTGCAGAGCCCTCTCCTGTTCTGGACCCCACTCAAAACTGGCAGCCTTTTAGGTCACTCAACAAATGGGCCAGAGTAACACACCCAAATGAGGAATGTGTTGCCTCCAAAATCCAAATAGGCCCTCTAGATGTTGCCCCGCTTTCTTGGTGGTAGGAGGGGCCAAATGCAGAAAATTATCCTTCACCTTAGAAGGAATGTCTCAACAGGCCCCCTACCACTGGACCCCTGGAAATTTTAGTGAGGTAGAAGATCCCTGAATTTTAGTCAGATTTATTTCCCGTCCTCAGGAGCACAAATATCTCACCAACATGTCTAGTGTGTTTGCTACTTCTTGCTCATTAGATCCAATCAGCATAATGCCATCAATGTGGGGGACCAGTGTGATATCTTGCAGAACCAAAAAGCAATCAAGGTCTTTCCAAATAAGATTATGACATAAAGCCTGAGAGTTGATATAACCATGAGATAGGACAGTAAAGGTATATTACTAGCCTTGCCAGCTGAAGACAAATTGCTTCTGGTGGGCCTTATTGACAGGAATGGAGAAAAGTCATTTGCCAAGTCAATGGCTACATACCAGGTACCAGGAGATGTGTTAATTTGCTCAAGCAGTAAGACTACATCTGGTACAGCAGCTGCAACTGGAGTCACCACTTGGTTAAGCTTTCAATAATCCACTGTCATCATCTGAGATCTATCTTCTGCACAGGCCAAATGGGAGAGTTGAATGAGGATGTGGTGGGAATCACCACTCCTGCCTCTTTCAAGTCCTTGATGGTGGCACTAATCTCTGTAATTCCTCCAGGGATGCAATATTTTGTTTTGTTTTATGATTTTTCTAGGTAGATGCAGCTCTAATGGTTTCCATTTGGCCTTTCCCACCATAATAGACCTCACCCTACCAGTTGGGGAGCTAATGTGGAGGTTCTATCAGCTGATAAGTATGCCTATGACAATTATGCATTTTGGTACTGGGGAAATGATCACAGAGTGAGTTCAGGGACACACTGGATGCACTGTAAGCTAAAACTCCATTAATTACCTGACCTCCATAAGCCCCTACTTTAACTAGAGGACCACAATGACATTTTGGGTCCCCTGGAATCAACGTCAGCTCACAGCCAGTGTCCAGTAGTCCCCAAAATATCTAATCATTTTTCTTTTCCCATTGAACAGTAACCCTGGTAAAAGGCCAGAGGTCTCCTTGAGGAAGGATGGGGAAAAGATTCACTGCATAAATTGTTGTTAATGTAGTGGGGTCCTTCCTTAAGGGGACCTGGCCTCCCTTCCATTCAAGGGGTTCTGGGTCTGTAAACTGGCTCAAGTCTGGAAATTCACTGAAGTGTTGTGATTTTTCATTTTTATGATTCAAATTATTCTTCTGTCCTTTCGACCTAGAAGTTTTCTGCTTGTATAAACTAAGTAGGAATGCAGTAGGCTTCCTAATAATTTTACTTCTAGGAACGCCGTGATTAATATGCCAACATCAGAGCTCTACATGAGTCAGTCTATTCTGATTGACACTTTGCCACTGCTGTCCATTACAGTAACTACACCCACCTTCCCTTTGATGGCTGAGTGCCACCATGTGGCGTCTGCCACCTCAGAGTCCAATTATCTCCACTCTATTTAAATTTTGTAGTTGAGTGACTGTGGTTCCTACCATTAGATCTGATGTACAGAGGAGCAATTACAGGGCTCCTTAAAGATTCAGGTTCTGCCATCACAAATCTATTTCACAAGGCATTGGTCAAGGGTATATCTTCTGGACTCTCCCAGCTGAGCTGAGTAGGTCTAAACTGACTAATCCACTCTACCATCCCAATCTCCCTAAGCCTTTGGATCCCTTCCTCTACATTAAACTAAGGAACATCAAGCATTTTCAGCTCTCTCAGTGTGCCATCATTTAATCCATATTTTAGCTAACCAAGTAAATAAAGTATTAGAAGCTTTTTAACTCCCCAGGCTGCAACATTAAATGTAGAGTCCCTACTTAGTGGACCCAAATCAATAAATTCACTCTGATCTAACTCTATCTTCTTTCTACTTTCTACTATTATTCCACACCCTTAATATTCATTCCCATGCCTGTTCTACAGATTTCTCCTCATATAAATTAGAAAACTCAAGCAGTTATTTTTGAGTGCAATGCATCTTCTCATGGGTCACACTCTCAACCTCACCTCTAGGGATCTGCCAGGACTTAAGTCTAGTTATAGTTCTAGAAGCAAACAGGGGTGTTGGGGGTAGTTCCTGAAGAGAATCAACATTATCTTGACTGGCAACTGACTCAAGGGAGGCCGTCACTGTTGTCTCAGGCCATGCAGGGTTTATCTCCTTAGACAAAGGTGGAAAGGCTGATGGCAGCATGGGTCAGGAGGGGATGTTGCCACTACTGGGGGCAGGGAAACTGTTTCTTCTGGAAAAAAATGTTTATCAGTGTTTACAAACTCAGTATTCCCAGCTTTATCAGGGTCCTCCTGCATGTCTCCATTCCAAGTTGCCAGATCCTATTCGGTTCAAATCACTCACCAAATTGCCGGTTCCCATTCTGTTCCTACCCTCACTTTAACAGTAGACATTTGAAGAGGCTGTGCATGCACCTTTTGTTGCAGGTCAGTCACTCGCATTATAAGAGCTTGTGTCTTTTCTTCCACAATTTCAGCTCTTTCTCTAAAGGTGATAAGACTCTCAGGGCAATCTTAGCAGACTGGAGGCTCAGTATCTGGTTCTGAAGCTGGGAGATAGAGTCCCTGAGTTCATCATTTTCTTTCATCACTTTGTCCACTGAATTTAGGAGCAACCAACCAGCTTCGTTATGTTCCTTGGTTCTCCATACAGGGGCAAAGGTATTATGTAAAGTGTCGTTAAACAACTTGCCTTTCATGAGCAGTGAATCAGGAGTGTCAAATGCATTTATTTTGTATAACTCTCTAAATCATTTTCACCAAAGGACTATCAGTGTTCTCCATACTATTGGAAATAGAGTCCTTAGCATTTTGGAATCTAATCATATTAAGCAGCCAACTCCAGAAGTCTCCAAACCAATGAAAGAAGTCTATTTTTAATATTGTGTTCCTCTAGAACCACTTTCTGGCACCAAAATCTGTATTAGAGTTCTCTAGAGGGACTGAACTAATGGAATACATACATGCATACATGTGTGTGTGTAAAGGGGAGTTTATTAAGCACTAACAGACATGATCACAAGGTCTCACAATAGACTGTCTGCAGGCTAAGGAGCAAGGAGAGCCAGTCTGAGTTCCAAAACTAAATAACTTGGAGTCTGATGTTCCAGGGCAGGAAGCATCTAGCATAGGAGAAAGATGTAGGCTGGAAGGCTAAGCCAGCCTCTCTTTTCACATTTTTCTGCCTGCTTATATACTAGCCACACTAACAACTGATTGTGCCCACCAAGTTAAGGATGCATCTGCCTTCCTTAGCCCAGTGACTCAAATGTTAATCTCTTTTGAAACCACTCTCACAGACACACCCAGGACGAATACTTTGTATGCTTCAATCAAGTTGACACTCAGTATTAACCATCACAAATGTGTTTCCTGAAAAGTGGTTAAACACGAAGGTATAATCATGTGACTTAGAGAAACGCTGATGCTGAAATTTCATTGTTTTTTGCATGGTTCTTGCTTCTTGCCCAAAAATATTAGCTATAATGGAGTCCTGATACAAAAACCACAGAAAGATTTTAAGCTCAGGATTATAATTACCAAGGGGACAAACATTGTCCTTGGTTTTTAACATCAGAAGGCAAAATGATGGTTTTGTTTTCTAATGTTAATCCCCCAAGTAGAAATGTCCCCAAACATTTTTAACTCTTTTATATTGTGGTAAATCACATGGAATTGTTGTGTTAGATGGTTAAAATGAAAGTAAGTTGTGATCTATTTTAAAACTCCAGTTGATCAAGTGGTCCTTTATAGCCTCAGACTTGGAAAAGAAGACAGTTGAAAAAAGACATTTTTTAGATAATGGAAATTTGAATATGAACTACTTGGCAAAGATGGAAGGATATTATTTCCATAGGCGATTATGCCATTTTGATTAGTTAGAAAACATATCTAGTTTTTTGAGATGGATTGCTGAAGTGTTTATTGGCAGAGTGTTAGGAAGTGTATGCCATTATAATATATACACGTGTGGGTATACAATTTGAAAACATTTAACAAAAAACTCTCACATAACTAAACCATTTATTCCCATGACATCTTGAAAATGTTGACTGGCACCACACCAGCATAATGAGAATGATACTTTAGGTACTCCCGAAAGATAACCCCCCCCCAAAAAAAAAGAAAAAAAAACTAGCTCATCTGAGAGCTATAAAGAAAAAAGACCAGTTACACCTACATTGCCAACATGTATTTCAAGCTAAAAAATATACAGGCAATAAGATTTCTAGTAACTCAAAGTGATGATCCTTTGGGTCTGCTTTAACAAGAGAAGGCTGAGACAGGAGTTAGACAACTGTCTGGCATTTGAAGCATTAGTAGAATTCAAATAAACAAAGTGGGAAGCGTCATTCAAAAACAGCAAAAAGGCCTGAATGGTAGTGTAAATAGTCACTTGGAGAAACAACGATAACGTCAGTATAACTCCACATTTATCCTATTAAAAAGTCCTTTTTATATACAATAAAATTTATAAACTTTAGTGTACAGTTCAGTGGGGTTTGACAAATATATATTAATAATTCCCTATGATCATCTCCTAAATCAAGAGAGAGTATTTCCATCATTCCATAAATTTTTCTGTTCCAATTCCAATTTGCACTGAATCCTCATTCTATCCTCTGACCTAGGTAAACTCGAATCTCCTTTTTGATTATAAATTTACTTTTACCTGTTTGAAAAATTAGTGTAAATAAAATAATACCTGGGAGGCATAAGTTGCAGTGAGCTGAGATTATGCTCCAGACCTGTTTGCCTGGGTATCACCAGTGGAGGCTGCAGAACAACAAAGATTGCTGCCTGCTCCTTCCTCTGGAAGCTTCACCCCAGAGAAGCACTGGCCTGATGCCAGCTGTAGCTCTTCTATATGAGGTGTCTGTTGACCCCTGTTGGGAAGTCTTTTCCAATCAAGAAGCATGGGGTTCAGGGACCCACTTAAGGAGGTAGTCTGTCCCTTAGCACAGAGTTTGAGCACTGTGCTGGGAGAATCCCCCTTGTCAGGATCAGCTGCTCTCTTCAGAGCCAGCAGATAGGAAAATTTAAGTCTGCTGAAGCTGCACCCACAGCCACCCCTTCCCCCAGGTGCTCTGTCCCAGGAAGATGGGAGTTTTGTCTGTAAGCCCCTGACTGGGGCTGCTGGCTTTCTTTCAAAGATGCCTTAGTTAATGAAAAGGAACCTAGAGACACAATCTGGCAACTGCCACTTTGCCACACTATGGCGAATTCCACCCAGTCCAAACCTCGTGGCCTCCTTAGCACAGTCACAGGAAAACTGCCTACTAAAGCCTCAGTAATGGCGGACACTCCTACCCCTACCAAGCTCCATTGTCCCAGGCCAATTTCAGATTGCTGTGCTGGCAGTGAAAATTTTAAGCTAGCGGTTCTCAGCTTGTTGTTCTCCATGGGAGTAGGACCTGGGACCTGCTGAGCAAGAACACTTGGCTTCCTGGCTTTTAACCCCCTTTCCAGTGGAGTGAATGGTTCTGTTTCCTTGGGGTTCCAGGTACTACTGGGGTACAAAAAGCACTCCTGCAGCTAGCTCAGTGTCTGCCCAGACAGCCGCCTAGTTTTGTGCTTGAAACCCAGGGCCCTGGTGGTGTAGGCACATGAAGAAATCTCCTGATCTGTGGATTACAAAAATGGGATTACAAAAAAGTATAGCATCTAGGCAGGTTACCACAGTCCCTCACAGTTTCCCTTGTCTCGGGAAGGGAGGTCCCCTGGTTCCTTGCACTTTCTGAGTGAAGTGATGCCCCACCCAGCTTCTTCTTGCCCTCTGCAGGCTGCACCCACTGCCTACCCTGTCCCAAAGAGATGAACTGGGTAATTCAGTTGTAAATGAAGAAATCCCCTGCCTTTTCCATTGTTCTCACTGGGCACTGCAGACTGGAGCTATTCCTATTTGGCCATTTTGCCAGATCCCTTTTTTATCTTAACATGGTATTTGTAGCACAAAATATCTTAATTTTAATTCAATCAAATTTATGACTTTTTTCCTGATAAGTGCTTTTGGTATCAAGTTGAATAAGTCTTTGCTTGCCTTAAATTCTGAAAATTTTCTCCAATATATTTCCTAAATGTATATTTTTGTTTTATGCTTTATATTTTCTGTGACTTATTTTGATTTAAATTTTGTATATAATATACTTATGTCACAGTTTTGTTTGGTATTCTTTTTTTCTTTTCTTTTCAATATGATCTAATTGCTCCAAGCAATGTTTGCTTAAAATGTTCTGTATTCCATGAAATTTGTTGTGTAACTTTGTCATAACTCAGGCACATTTTGAGCATTTATTTTGAGTTCTCTATTCTGCTCCTTTGATCTGAGATCTCTATTCCATTGATTAATGTGTCAATTCATCCATCAATACTACACAATCTTCATTAACATAGCCATATATGTATTACAAATGAGTAGGCAGATTCCTTTTTATTTTTTTCACAAAATTGATTCAACTATTTTAGTTCCTTAGTCTTTCCATATAAATTATAGAATTATCTAGTACATATTTATAAAAGTGTTGCTTGGACTTTGATATAAATTGCATTACATTTGTACATAAATTTGAGAATAACTGACATTTTTACTATGCTGAATCTTCCAATTCATGAACATGGTATGTCTCTATATTTAGACAGCCTTGGTTTTGGGGGTTTCTTAATAAACATTTTATAATTTTAAATATGCAGGCTCTGTATTTGGTTTTTTTGTAAATTTATACCTAAGTATTTTATTTTTTGAGACTATAAATGTTATATTCTGATGTTCAAATGTTCATTGCTAGTATATAAAAATATAATTGACTTTTGTGTACTATAATTTTCTTGTATACTGTAACTTTAATGTGCTCACTTAATGGTTTTATGTTATTTTTGGTAGACTACTGGGGATTTTCTATGTGGATAATCATTCATCCTGAAATTAGAGATTTTATCCTTTTGTAAATTCTATGTGCTCTCACTCTCACTTTTTCTTTGTTTCCCTCTGTATGCCTCATTGCCCTAACTAGAACTTTCTAGTACTATGTTAAACAGGAATGGTGACATGAACTTTCATACTTGTTCTCATTTTGTACATTTAAAAGAATTATCTTTATGTACTTTTGTTTGGATAGTTTTTTTTCCAACTTTAATTTCACTGTCCATGTCTTTTGTCACCATAATTTGTTACATTCCTCAATTGGATTTTTTATTTCACTTATTCTAACTTTTTGACATACAATTTTCATTGTTTCTATAGTTTTCATGTTTATTCTCTCACTAAGACCCCATTTTAAGTACTTGAATATATTTATAATAGGTGTTATAAAGTTATTTTTTGAACTATCTTGGGGTTAAATGCTATCATTACTTTTTCTCCTGACTCTGGGTTACATTGTTTTGCTTTCTTTTTATTTCTTTTCTTTGAATATCCTTTTTTTTTTTTTTTTTTTAATACTGAACATTGTGCATGCTACATCTAGTGACTTTGGATTCTGAAATCCTTCTTTTAAGAAGGTTATTGATTATGCTTTCAGAAAATTAATTCAGCTAGACTCAAATTCTGAACAGTTATATTCTCTGTGGCAGTCAACAACCAAAGTTTAGTCTTTAGCAGACTTGTAGGTATTGGTTTTGCCTGGGGTTCCTGGACCTTCCACTTTATAAGCATAGTTAAGGAGCTGTCTAAGGATTTAATGTTCTTCTCTATGACTCACTTTTCTATTTTTATCCCATTTCCAGATGAACTTTTTGTTTTAAACTTTATCCTTTGTCTTCTCAAGCATCCTCATACTGCAGACTGAAGAGTGCCCTCAGTTGAAACTTCACATATTATAGATCTCAGCTGAGATAATTTATAGCTTTCAAGATTTGATTCCACTATAGTTTTTGCTTGTTTTCTGCTCTCTCTTCTGTGCCTTCTGATAGTTACTTTAATAAAAAAATTTATTAGTTGTCATTTGCTGGAGTTTGAGCCAAACCTAAACTGCTCTACTAATACAATTAGTTAAATTAGCTTAATTTTAAATTATCTTTTTAATTTTTTGTTTTTTGGCAGGCATACCTTCTAGAGTGTTCTGCTTCATAAAAGCTCTTTTTTTTTTTTTTAACCTTTTTCTAAGTTATCCTTTTCTGCATTACACTTCAGTCTCTTTCTTCCTTTACTCATTTATTATGACAGAGGGAATCCTCCAGTAGCCTTTCTAGAAATGATTTTTTAAAAACTTGCAGGTTCCCCCAAAATTATCTTTTTTGTCATACGTGTTTGATATCTACTTGGATACAGAGGACATTATTTTATATTTTAAAGTTATTTTCCACTCTAATTTCTTTTGACTGTTTTTCATTCTACTAATTTTTTTCTTCTTTCCCTACTCTGATTTCTCTTGACTGCTTTTCATTTTATGGTTTTCTTGTTCTTTTTCTTTTCTAATGGAGAGATTTTTTTTCAAATATCTAATGATCTTTAACAGCAAGACAACAAAAATTTGTCTGGAATCCCTGTCTAGAGGTTGATGGTAGGATTCTTTTAAGAGCCTTACCTTAAGGCTACTGGCAATGGATTTGTCCATTTTATTGGAGAACCCACAAAAGGTAGTATCTATATTTGTCTACTGAAGAAATCTTTAATCACCTGCAATTGGGTAAGAAGTTATTGATGGTTGCCAGTGCTCTGAGACCCAAGTGAAAGAATAAAACAAGGAGATTAAACCATTTAAGAAGCAGATTTTCACTTAATGCCCCTTGCTTGGTTAGCAACCAAACCTCCAAATTCTAGATTCTAATTTATACTACCATCTCTCATCTGTTATCATCTCTTGTCATGTCATCTTTTCTTATGAGTTTATATCATCTCAAATTCCTCTTCTGTTTCTCTTTTTTTTTTTTTTTTTTTTTTTTTTTGCTCTCTCTCTAAGATCATGTCTCACTCTGTCACCCAGTTAGAGTACAATGACACAATCACAGGTCAGATACAGCCTGGATTTCCTGGGCTCAAGCAATCCTCCTTCCTTAGCCTCCCAAGTAGTTCAGACTACAGGCACATACCATCCACAGCTAGTTTATTTTTTATTTTTTGTACAGACAAGGTCTCTTGCTGTGTTGCCCAGTGGATCTGCAACTCCTGAGCTCAAGCTATCTTCCTGTCTTGGCCTCCCAAAGTGCTGGAATTATAGTTGTGAACCACCATGCCCAGATTTTCATTTTTCTTGATAACAAAAAATATATTAAAACCACCATTTTTAATTAGAATAAAAAGTCACTTTAAATTTGATTTAATTTTAACGTTCTAAATAATTTTTATTTCTTTGAATTTAAATGTTAATATTAAATCATATTTAAGCCAAATATTTAACTTAAACCTAATCAAAATTTTGAATTTGAGCACGATTCAATTAAAACTGTTATGGATTCATGACAAAATGTTAAAGATAACAGTTGAAAAAGTATTTTGTCATTCAAAAATTTTAAAAAAATTTTTGTGTATAATTGTTAAAATTTTTTCATCTGGTATGTTTAAAAACATTATTTTTTGGTAAATTGGCTTTAATTGGCCAGGCTTTTGGGTTTGTTTTGTTTTGTTTTGTTTTTGTCAATTATTTTGCATCTTTAGGAAAAGCTGAAAGGAGAAGTTGAATGGACTGTTCTTCACTCCTTACTTGGAATTCAGAATAGAGAACCTGGTTCTATAATTCTTGCCAGTATAGGACTGCTCCAAGAAGCAAAAACTACCTGAAAGATATGGTTAAGTTGAGAAAGGAGTACCTAAAATATTGTGATTCTCTTTGCTTCTGTGTGATGTAGAAGGGATCCATAATTTCCAGCATATCTTATAGAAGACACAAAAGGAGGGCAATGATACCAGTATGGCAAGAAGCAAGGTGGACCCACCATATAAATGATTTACATAGGACCTTCATGGTCCCAGAATCTAAGGCTTCCAAGTTTTCTCTGTCTCCTATGCTTATCCATCCCATCATAGGATGTGCCAGGAAAGAGTTTTTAGCATCTGACCACCTGGGTCCTACTCTGACCAATGCATAATAACACCCAATGAACACTCGTATTTAGTTTGGATATATCATAATTATCTGATATATCTAAATGCATGTATATGTATGTGCCCAGTTTATCTTAAGAATTCTTAGTTTTCAAGTTTACATACTTTTTGATAAAACTGCTGAGTTACACAAGCTACTGAAAATGGGACATTAAATCAATTAGAAGACAAATTCGAAAAATATTCAGGTGCAAGACATAAATGATCCCTTGAGACATGACCAATTATTTAAATCATAATTATGTCATTTTATGGACCCTTGATTAATTGGTAAATCATTCACTTAACAAAACTTCATTTAAAACTTATGTTCATAACACTGAAATTCTGTAAATACATTAGGAAATACTTAAATTTTTAAATTTATCAAATTCTGTAATAACAATTGGCCTCAGGTTATTTTCCAGTTTATTTTTTTCAAATCTGCAGGGTGCTCAATTGCTTTCCTAATTCTGGCATTCTTGGATTTAATATAAAAGTTTCATAGTCTCTTGGTTTACCTCCTTTATTATGTTTTTAGTACGCTTGTCATTTCTATTCTCAGATTTTGGTTTTTCAGACTAATGTCTTTCCCTTTAGAGTATATTTCAGTTTATTAAATTCACTTTTAATGGGAATTCTGAAGTGGTTACCTTATCATTATTCACTTCTCTTTTTGTCTTTTCTTTCCTTTTCTTCCTGTTGTTTCTCCTCAAGTGTACTTCCACCTTGGGAGAATTCGTAGGCTCTGGCCATGCTGCAGTTTACATCTGTCACTAGCACTGCAGCCTCCAGCAACTTTTTATTAAAGCCAGTGATGTAGTGGGCACTTTGGCCAAAGCTGTCCACATGATGGATAGGAGCATGTCTCCAGGGGCCTTTCCCTTGCAATGAGATGAGATTGGCTGATGTTGGGAGATGAAGCCTTTCCCCTCTAGGTCAATGCCTGCAATCCATTCCAAGTCAGAGGGGAGAGGAAGTTATTACCAGCCAGTGGCTGTTTCGTGGTCACTGGGAATTCTATGACTGGGAGAGCCTCATCCCTCTTTTCTCTCTACAGGACGCAACTCCTATCATCTAATGCTAGCCACCATGGTATCTGTCTCAGAGGAGATGCCCTGGGCAAAATGAACTAGAGTCAATTAACTAAATCTTGACCTGCAAGTGGATAGTGAGGCAGATAATTATACTCTTTGGTGTCCTAGGTATAAAACGTAGTACCAACATTTCCTTAAAGGAAGACTTATAGCCGTCTAAACTGAAGTATAACATTGAACCCAGAAATAAGTGAGGATGGCACCACAGTAATAGGAAACAAATATCACAAAGTCCATGTACTTTATTCCACAACCACAGATGTGAGGCCACCTCAGGTAAATCATTCTTAATCTATTTTTTCATAAAAGCAAATAAAATAATAGTCACTGAGCACTTATATACTGTGAAGTTTATATCCATATCCATTGTCTCGTTTAATGATAATATTAGCTAAAGTGTTCACCAGGTACAGGGGTCTCTGAAATGCGTTATTCATTTTATCCTTGGGTGTGTCCTGGAATATAAGTTTTTGTTTTATTATGTTCCCCATTTAATAGATAAATAAACTGATTGTAAAAGAGGTTAAGAAATCCTAAAGGAAATGAAAAAAGTGAGGTTTAAAGAACCTGAGCAAATTGTTCAAGGCCATCCTCAATGCTGTTCAATATCAAAACTAATGATTTTGCTACTGCAACAAAAACTTTGAGTATATTAGGAGCTACAGTTTGCAAGCAGAATGAACATAAAAATCAAAAAATAGATGATGGTAATGAAGAACAACAGAAAATAGGAGATTCCTAATTCTGGAGCTTTTCTTGGAAAGCACATAGTTTCTGGGAGCATTATTCTATTGGAGTGCAGTAGCACAACTGATATTCATAATAATGACCCTCAGGTACCCAGACATGGTTAATTTTGTTTCAGTATACAATTGGATCAAGGAAGAGAAAAACTGCAAACAAAATTTGCATGAAGAAAAGTTTTGTCCTGTATATCACACCATAAATTGAATTTATAAGCTGGAGAATTTCCCATAGAGGGGATATTTAAAGATAGCTGTAATGCTACAGTACGTTTAACAGAACGTTCAAGTACTGCTTAAATGTATGATTTATATAGCTGAACTTTGATGGAAGCTTGGACTCTCTAAAATACAGACCACATAACAATGCTACAGTGTATTGTTACATTTAATTGCTGTGTTGCTCATTATATATAGGACGTGGTTATGTCAGAGATTAAGATAATTTTTATTTTCCCCATAAGAAATCAGCCCAGACAGAGGTGTGCAACATTGCCTGAACCATATTATACCCCTAATTTTTTCCCAAATGAAATGTCATGGTCACCGCTGTGAACATAATGTATCATAATGTTTCTTGAAATTAGGAGGCATTCAGAAAATACTTGTGGAACAAATTTTTTGATGAATAGTACATAAATAGTCACACTTTGCCTTCCTTGTTACTAACAGTTCTCTTTGGCTGAACTCTTGACAAAAGGCCAGAGGGCAGATGTGATGATTGTAAAACCCCTGAACTGGGTCTCATTAGCAATTTGGCCTCACTGATGGAGTAAGGTTACCAAGGACAATTACTGTGATCCAAGTGGCAGTCTGGTTATCCATGCCCAGAAAAGCAGGGTATATGTTGAGAAACAATATAGTGTTGGGTCTCTGGAAACTCATCACCACTGATAGAAATACTGCCAGAAATGAAATTTAGGTATTTTAGCCAAGTAGACATGTAGCTTACTAAAAATACTTTATAGTTGAAAAAGTATTCCCTATGGTGTTATAATAATTTAGTGTTATTTTAATGCATAGTTATATGATTTCCATGATGGCTAAAGTTTTAATTACTACATTTCCAGCTAGTCAAGGAAAAGATAGTCTGAGAAGAAAGTGGCTGTAATATACTCTTGACATCACATTTTCCACACAGGCATTTAAATAGGTTTTTGAAAATTTTCTAAAGATGCAATAAATTGATTATATCTCATACACTTTTTGCAATACAAAAGGTTCTTTAAATCTATGTTAAAATCTTATTTAAATTAAGTTCTTTATTAAAGATCACAAATAATTTTAATTATCATTTATAAAAATTACCTGTTTGGTCTTCATCAAAACATCATAAATATTTCTAAGGAAGCATCAGAATTCCAGGACAATGACAATCTAACCACTATTAGGTCTACTTAGCCCACACCTCCAATATAAGCATAAACTCAGTTTTAAGAATATTGTATTTCCAATCTCCTAATTGGGAGAAAAATAATATACCTCATTGTACTTACTGTCCTCTCAGTGCAGTCATCCTTTGCTGTTTTGTTTTTTCATATTTTGGTAAAAAACATTGGAATATTCAGAGACATTATCTGTTATGTTTCTAGAGGCTTTTTATTTCAAGACTTTTGCCCTTCTGAAACATGAAGACACATTTGTAAAGATTTTCATAGATAAGTACCCTTTAATATTAAAAGATCTCCTATAGTTTCCTATGAGTTCCAATTATTTTAGTCACCAAACAACCTCATAATCTAAGTTCAGAGCTATTATGAAAGATAGACAACAAAAGCTCCTCTTGCTTTACTTACTCTTATTCAACCACACCTATGACCACTTGGGGGAGTTCCCTCAGGACCAGTTTACAGAAGGAAAAACCACAGGCCTAGTTTACAGATGCATCTTGAGTATACAGATGGAATAACATCAGCAGTAGGAGTGAGTGACTTGCATTTCAGGTCCATTCAAGGACTGGCTCAGACAGTGATGAGGGAAAATTCTCCCTCCAGGTAGGTCTTTAGACAGTGCACCAGATGTCCACTTTTTATGAAAGGAGAGGTAGTTAGAGGTATAATCTACATTCATTAATAGGCAGTGACTAGGCAGCTGGCCAGCTCCTGAGAGATTTGGAAAGAATAAGATGGAAAGATTAGTGATGAGAAAGTTCAGCAGGGATATGTGGACATATGCAGCAAACTAGAAAAAAAAGATAAAGATACTTCTATCTCATGTAACTGCCCTCCTGAGAGCATCAATTACACAGGGATGTCTCAGTAGTTATAAATATAATGATTCATCCTGTGGATGTCAATCGGTTGATTTCCACAACTATCCCATTCAATAAGTCAAAGTGGAAAGAGATTGCTGCCACAGATGAAGACTATGCATGGGCTCAAAAATATGCATATTTTGTCACCTAGGGTGATCTGAATGCCACCACTGCTGTTAGCTACCCAATGATAATGACTGACACTGAGTTCCTGACATAGTACCATTTCCCCAAAAGGGTGAGCCAACCCACTCAGTGGCAGATCGATTACACTGCACCTCTGCTAATCATGCAGCAAGTAGCAATTTATCATCTTGAGAATAAGTTCATTTTCTGGATATGGATTTGCCTTTTTTGCCTGCAATGATTATGTCAGAAAGACTATTTTTGGACTTATAGAATGCCTTAAGCTTTACCATGCTATCTCATATAACATCACATCAGACCAAAGAACAAATTGTATAAGGAAGAAAATGTGGCAGTTGGCTCATGCCCATGAAATTCATTTGTCTTACCACAGCGCTCCATTTCCCAGAAGTATCTGGCTTAACAGAATGGTAAAATGAACTTCTGAAGACTCCCTTATTACACCATCCGGGGAAGAACATTTCGTAAGATTGAAGGGCTGTCCAAATTAATCTGATAGATGACTTAAATGAAAAGACACAATATATAATGTGTTTTTCTGCATAACTATATCAAACATCTCTGGGAATACAGGTTTGGCAGGGAAGTGGCTTGCTTCATGTTATATCTATTAATTCAGTGAAGAAAGTGTTGGTTCACCATTTACAAATACTTTTGTCTTGTGTGTTTGGAGGTCCTCTTGCCAAGGAAAGAAGGCTTTCCCCAGGAAATGAAGCCCTTCATGTTTCTGTTAAATTGGAAACTAAGGGAATTAATGACATTTTGTTTTTTTTATACTGTTAAACAAGTAGAGATGGGGTCCTTTTAGGAGTGAGCATGGTTGATCTTTATTATTTTGATATTGTATAATTGAGGCAAGGAGAACTATTACCAGAATCTAGGATATTTACTAGGATATGTCATAATACTCTGAGAACACGTCTGAGTAAGAGGAAACATTAGTTTCCATAACAGGAACACTGAAGACTTGAATCATGTGGACACTTTTGGGTTACTCTAGCAGGTAAAAGTTTTCCAGAAGCTTAAGTGGTGTTTGAGAGTAAAAGGGACATGGAATAGATGAAAAAAGCTGTAATTATCCACCTTGGCCTTTGACCATATACAGAAGTGGGGACAGGAGTAGCTATAATTTAGGTCAATTAATGCCCACCCCCCAATGCATGTGACATTTCATGAAGCATACATTATAATTTAGGTTTCACATGTGAGAATAACTTTATTGACACAACGATGACCACATAGATTCACTTGTATAAGGAGGCAAGTTTCTTCTTCCAAATGAAGATACTGCCAGGTGCATTCTTCTTTATCCTGTCATATGCCTGAGATAGCTAAGAACTTTATCCCCTGGGATACTTTATTCTCTCTGGCTTCTAGTTGATTTTGACAGTAGGAATACTACAGGAGATTATAAGCCAAGAGGAAAGAATGATCTGGATGTTGGTTTCACCCACCTCATGCTGGGCTCCCTCTTTACCTTGCTCACTGTGGTTCTAACTACAACTGCTATCTGTGTTATCTCCTACTGGTTATTTCATCTCTGCTGACACCAAAATTTCTCTAGATTTTGATAAGACTATTTCTCCTCTTGATCATTCAGTGTTTGTAGTGGCTAAGAGTTTTCCATACTTTGCAGTCTCTGGGCATTTCACCACCCTTAGCTGATTTCTTTAACCCTTACCACAATGCTATTTAAATAATTCCTCCACAATAGAATGCATTGGATATGTTATTTCTTTCACATCACTATACTGGCTGACAAACAAGTTTCTACTACTTATCAAGAAGACAAAAACTCTCCATGGATCCCACAACAAGATGTTAAGCTCATGATACCAGTTTCTTACCTGAAAAATGGGGATTTTAATTAACTCATAAGCCTGTATTGAGGATGAAAAATCAGAAGCGCTTACAAATAGTATCTGGCTTTCTTATTTTTATTGCATTTTAGGTTTTGGGGTACATGAGAAGAACATGCAAGATTGTTGCATAGGTACACACATGGCAGTGTGATTTACTGCTTTCCTCCCCTTCACCTATATCTGGCATTTCTCCCCATGCTCTCTCCCCCCAACTCCCCACCCTCTGCTGTCCCTCCCCTATTCCCCCCCAATAGACCCCAGTGTGTGATGCTCCCCTCCCTGTGTCCATGTGTTCTCATTGTTCAACACCCACCTATGAGAGAGAACATGCGGTGTTTGATTTTCTGTTCTTGTGTCAGTTTGCTGAGAATGATGGCTTCTAGGTTCATCCATGTCCCTATGAGGGACATGAACTCATCGTTTTTGATGGCTGCATAATATTCCATGGTGTATATGTGCCACATTTTCCCTATCCATTCTATCATTGATGGGCATTTGAGTTGGTTCCAGGTCTTTGTTATTGTAAACAGTGCTGCAAGGAATATTCGTATGCATGTGTCCTTATAGTAGAATGATTTATAATCCTTTGGATGTATACACAGTAATGGGATTGCTGGGTCAAATGGAATTTCTGCCTTTATAATAAATTATTATTCTCATTATTACCATAACTAATGGTAATAATAATAACTTAGCTTTATTATTGGTGATTAGCGTTATTGGTTAGAAATTTTCATCAGCATTTCTGAGAAAAACAATCCTCTAGATTGACATTGTTACCGGGTATGTTTGTAACAGGTTAATTTTACCAATGTGCAGCAAGTAAATATACTGAGACACCAGGGATTACAGCAGAAAATGAGTTTAATAATCACAGGGCAGCCGGATGAGGAAACTAGAGGAAACCTCAAATTCACCTCCTTGAGGAAGTTGAGGTAGGCATTGTAAGGAGTTTGGAGGGGTCCAAAATGTGGGGACGATTGATTAGTCAAAGAGTGCCAGGGAAGTCATGGGACTGGACATGAAGAAACTGCATTTTCATGCTGAGTCAATTTCTCTCTGTGCGGGTCTTCCAACTAGTTGACATCAATTCTGCTAGAATTCAGGATCTGAAGAACATCTTAAGCAATTCTTTTAAAAAAGCTTAATGATTCTAACATCAGTGATCCTATGTATAGGAACGGTGGAGGTGCAAATGATCAGTACCTAGTGCTACTTGACTTTGGGTTACAAAGAAGTAAGCCAAAGTGCAGCCTAATGCTTAGTTGTAACTATATTTCTGCCCAGAATCCAGCATGTAATTGTTAACCTTACATGGTAATAAAACCATCTTCAAGATGTTTTTATTTTCAAAGATGTTCTGATATTTTGAAGCACCTTCAATATCATCTACTGTCCAATGGAAAACAACTGGAAACAAACATCAACACTTGAATGTAAAAACAAAACGCTTACTAAAGCAGAATAATATCAGTCTACTCTGTCCCAGAAAATAGAAGCTATGGTCCACTAGGGTGGAACAGAGATTTAAAAAAAAAAAAAAATCCTTGAATAATCTTACATAGACTACCTTTATGGACCACATAACTATTTTCCAAATCACTGAGTATGTTGAAAGCCATCTCTGAGCTAGCAGGGGAACATATTGTCTTTTGTATATTTTCTTTCTCCAACCACGCCCGAGGAGAGACACAGAGATGGTGCCTACTAGCTGATGAGAGCTTAAAAGAGATCACTAAATTTATAATTGATATAGAAGTAACTGAATATATAAAAGTATAGTATTTAAGAATTATTTATACGCTTATGAAACCATCCCCACAATCAAGATAATGAGCATATTCACTATCCCCAAATCCTCTCATACCTGTTTATAATCTGTCTCTCCCTTTCCTCCCTGGTCCCAACCTCCATCCGCAGGCAAACACTAATCTGCTCTTTATTGCTATAGATAACTTTGAATTTTATGTAAGTTATATACATTGAATAATATAGTGTATTCTCATTTTTGGTCTGGTATCTTTCACTCTGCATTATTCTTTTTAAAATCATCAGTCCATATCAGCAGTTCACTTCTTTATTGCTGAGTGACATTTTGTTTCTACATTCAAGTGTTAATATTTCTTTCCAGTTGGAAGCTATTACAAATACAGCTATTTTGAACATTCTTGTCTAAGTTTTTGTATGACCGTGAACATTCATTTACCTTTGCTAAATACCTAGGACTATTTAGGCTGGATTATATGGTAAGCATATGATAATTTTAAGCAATTGCCATATTTGCTTTCTGAAGTGGCTGTATCAATTTTCATTCCCATGAACAGTGTATGTGAATTCTAACTTCTCCGTACTCTTGCAACACTTGGATTGGTCAGTGTTTTTAATGTTAGTCATTCTAAGAGCTACATAGGGGTACTGTCTGGTAGTTTTAATTTTCAGTGATGTTGAGTATCATCCATCTATATGTCTTCTATGGAAAAATGTTCAAATCCTTTGATGACTTTTGTATGCTTCATTGGAATTTTTGTATTTATATATCTTATATGTCAATTTATTATATAAATTAATATTTTCTTCCAGTCTGGAGCTTATCTCTTTTCTTCCCAGTATCTTTCAAAGAAAATATATTTTTTTAAACTACAAACTTCAGTTCATCCTTTATTTTCCAATGGATCATGCTTTCGGTGACAAAACAAAGAAGTCTTTGCTTAACTAAAGGTCATAAAGATTTTGTCCTAAGTCTGCTTCGAGACATTGTAGTTTTAGATTCTACATTGAGATCAATGATCTATTTTTAGTTGAATTTTATGTGCTTGGTGGTATGAATCAAACTTCATTCTGCTTTGCATATGGATATCAAATTGTTCCAGATTGTCTTATGAAGACTTTTTTCTCTATGAATGTCCTTTGCATTTTTACTGAAAATCAGTTATATATACATATATACACATATATAGTATACATATATATACACACATATGCTGGACTATTTCTGAACTCCATATTCTACTCCATTGATCTATTTTTCTATCATTATAAAAAAACCATGCTCCCTTGATTACCAGAATTTTGAATAAATTTTTAAATCAAGTAGTGTTAATTCTCAAGCACTCTTCCTTTTCAAAAATACTTTTTGCCTAGTTTTCTAGGTTCTTTGCATTTCCATATGAGTTCAGAATCAGCCTGTTAATTTCATTTGAAAATCCTACAGATAGTACTATTGAGATTGCATTGAATCAACAAATCAGTTTAGAGATAATTGATACCTTAATATTGAGTCTTCTCATAAAGATGGCGTATATCTCATTTATTTAGGTTTACTCTAATATAGCAATTTCTTCTTCAATTTATTTCAACAAATATATACATGTTTAATTTTTACTGTACAGTTCTCACATCTTTATCCCTAAATATTCTATATTCTTTGATGCTACTGTAAATAATATTACATTTTAATTTCTGATTGTTTATTGCTACTATGTAGAATTATAACTGACCTATAAATGCCATCCTTGTATACTCTCACTTTGCTAAACTCACATATTAGTTCTACTAGATTTATTTTGTATGGAATGTAATTTGTATAGATAATATCTTCTTGCAAATACATATTTACTTCTTCCTTTCCAGTTTGGATATGTTTTCATTGTCTTGCTTGGTATCAATTGGTAGAGACTTCAGCAAAAAAAATTAGGTGACTGGAAGACAGGTACACTTGTATTATTTCTCATCTTAAGAGAAAAGCATTCAGTTTGTCACCATTAAGTATAACATTAGATGGCAGTTTTTCAAATAAATTGCCAGGTAGAGGTGGTTCTCTATACTTTGTTAAGAGTATTTATCAGAAATGAACATGGACTTTTGACAATTTTTCTATATAAACTAAGATAATCATAGTTTTATTCTCTTTTCTTATGTTTATATGAGTGAATTGTGATACACTGGTTTTTACATGTTAAACCAACCTTGCATGACTAGGACAAACTGTACTTGGACATGAGTCATATTTTCGTATTGTTGGACTTCGTTTGCTAATATCTTAAGGATTTTAATATATATGTGCATGATGATTGTTGGTCTGTGACTTTGTTATTGTAACATATTTACCTTGCAATGTAATGTTGATCTCATAAAATGAGTTGTAGAGTATTCCTTTTTCTTTTGTTTTCAGGAAGAGACTCTGTAGAATTGTCATTATTTCTTCCTTACATGTTTGTTGGAATTCACTAGGAAAGTCATCTGGACCTGGAGTTTTATTTTTTGGAAGGTTTTTAACTACTAATTTGATTTATAAAATGGAATTTTAAGACTATTTAGGTGATCTGTTTCCTCTTGAGTGAGTTGTTGTGGTTTATCTCTTCTAAGAAGTTTTCTTTTTCCCCCCATCTAATTGTCACGTTAGATTTGTTCATAGTAGTCGTTTAATATCTTGTTAATATCTTGGTTAATATGTCTGAATAGCAGTGATATCTGTACTGATAATTTGTGTCTTTTTTACTTTTCTCCCCACCTTTTCATCCTGGCAAGAGGTTCATCAATTCTAGACATTTTCTAAGAAATTGCTTTTGGTTTTATTGATTTTCTTCATTGTCCTTCTGTTTAAATGTTATTGATTTCTGCTCCAATGTTATTTCCAAACTTGTGATTGCTATGTGTTTAATTTGTTCTACTTTCACTAATATCTTAAAGTGGAAATTTAGGTTACTGATTTTAGACCTTTCTTCTTTTCTAATACAAGCAACACGTGCTATACTTTTCCCCTAAGTACTGCTTTAGCTGAATCCCACAAGTTTTGATGTTGTGGTTAAAATTCATTTAGTTTAGAATATTTTAAAAAATTTTCTCTGCATCTGCAGGTTATTTGGAAGGGTGTTATTTGATTTCCAAATTTTGGGTGGTTTTATAAATTTCCTTCTAGTATTGACTTCTAGACTAATTTTATTATGGTTCAAACACATGCCTTGCTTGTATCATTCCTATTTTTTCAAATTTCTTATGGTATATTTTATGATTTAAAATATGTTCTATCTTGTTAAATGCTCTATATGCACTTGAATGTGGATTCTGCTTGTGGATTGAAATATGCTACAAATATTAGATTAAGTTGGTAGATAGTGTTGTTTATGTCATCTGTAACCTCATTGATTTTCTGCTTACTTGCTCTGTCAATTACCAAGAGATGAGTATTGAAGGCTCCAACCTTAATTTTCCAACCAAATTTTCAGGTGCCAACCAAATTTTCTCCTTACAGATTTAACAATTTTTGCTTCATGCATTTTAAAGCTAAATGTCAATACACATTTAAAATATTCATGTCTTTGTGGAGGATTCACCCTTTATCAGTATGTAATGTCTCTCTCTTCACTAATGTTTTCATTATACATCTATTCCCATCCTTTATTTTTATCCTATATATGTCTTTATTTTAAGTTGTTTTCTTATAGAAACATATAGTTAAGTCATTCTTTTAAATGGAATCTGTCAATATCTGTTTTTTAACTGGCATTTATACCATGTACATTTTAAGTAATAATTGATATTGCTAGGTTAAAATATACCATCTTGCTAGGTGCGTTTCTATTTCTTCTTGGTTTCCTTGTTTGTTTTCCAAGATTAAGCCTTTTTATGATTTTCTATTGACTTATAATTTAATTAATTTAAAGATTTTTGGAGTTTTTTTTAGCTCTCCAAGGGTTAACAATATAGATTTTAAAATAATCTGAATCTATTTCAAATAATATGGCTTAACTTATAAGGACCTTAAAACTATTTCTAATTCTTCCTCCATCCTCCTGTTATTACTGTCACATATTTTACTATTATATATGCTATACACATTCAACACTTTGTGCCATTGGACTCCAACCTGGGTGACAGAATGAAACCTTGTCGAGAGAGAGAGAGATTTTTCTAATGAATGAAAACATAGGGAATCAATTGTTAGCAGACTTAATCTATAAGAAATGTTAAAGGTAGTGTATGATAGGCAAAAGGAAATCATATAGTTCAGAAATTGGGATCCCTGTAAAGAGATAAGAAGTAACAGAAATGAATTAAATGAAGGTAAAATCAGTTTTTCCTTATTTGTATTAGTCCAAATATAAAGGACAAATTAAGGCAAAAATTAGCAACAAAGTATTGAATGCTTATCATGGCTTACAACATCCTCAACTTCCCAGGCTCAAGCAATCCTCCCACCTTGGCCTCTCAAGTAGCTGGGACCACAAACACACATCACCAACATGGCTTTTATTTCTTTGTAGCTATAGGGTCTCACTATGTTGCCCAGATCAGTCTTGAAGTCATGGGCTCAAGACATCCTCCTGTCTCAGCCTCCCACAGTGCTGTGAGGTCACAGGAATGAGCCATTACCCCGGCCTTCTTTCTCTTTTGAAGAATTGTTGCACTGGATACAGAATTCTGAGTTCATAGTTTTGTGTGCATGCATTTGTATCTTCCCTGGGGTAGATCTCTTTTTATACTCTGCCTTCCGAATCACTACGGGCTTTCCTCAGGCTCCAGTTTTTGTTGATGTTTCCCACCCCTTTTGATTAAGTCTCCCTCCCAGGGAAGACATCCTCATTGTATTTCAATGTAGCTACTTTTCCTACTTTCACCTATGCCCTCAAGCAGGTTTTTTTTTTTTTTTTTTTTTTTTTTTTTCTTTTTTTAAATCCTCCCACTGAAGATTAAGGCACTTGGCTAGACAGAGGAATTGGACTAGGTGGTGTTTCGGTAGTTGCTGTTCCCCTCCACCATCACACGCCAAAAGGGAAGCTTTTTTTGGATTCCCCCCATGCTCCCTGTAAATGACAGGTAGGGTTCCTAGAGGAGAGTAAAACTCATCCTATTGTTCATTCCCAAGAATTTTACACTCATAGCTCACCTATATGCAAACTTTAACAATTCTCTTAAATTTTCTAGTTGAATCCTTTTTCCAATTTATGTGGCATTTGGTGACTTCCATTCCAAGTAAGCAAATGCTTGTATCCTATTTCTTCATGTAAGTTCCCGTCACTCCCCATGATTTGGGACAGTTGTGTGACCTGTGAACTTAGATTTGACAGGTTTAGTAAAAGCCATTCATTTGTGGTTTGTTCACTCTTTACTTTCTCTGTATTTGGGAGTGATGCTCTTTCCCATTCTCTACATCTCTGACCTGAAACTGAATGCAATCATTACATGTAGAGAGGAGATGGGACAGGTATGAAACACACAAGTAAATTAAATCCATTTTTCTTTGGGAAGTGTTAATAGTATTTATAGTTGGCATCTCTGAAAGGCCTGAATTCAAACATGTTGCTTGGAATAATGTATAATCTGGACATATTCACATTATAGCTGTAGCCAGTGCTTAAATCTCTTCATTTTGTCCCAAAAGACCTGAGATTTAAGAACTAAATCCCCTTTTAGCTTCACCACCCCAGTCAACAGCCAGGGAGCTGGGAATAGCAGCAAATCTTGAGTGTTACCAAGAATGCTTGTGATACTTTAGTAATTCACTTCTTCGGGAAGAGAATTAGTGTCTTTGGTAATTATGTTTCTCCCTTGAATGTGTCATCATGTGAAACTATATCCTAGGCACATTGTACACTTGGAAAAGGATGCAAGGTCCTGTTTTACTTCTTTTTTTTTCCCTCTTCAGCTTGATTTTTGAGTGATATAATTTTGTCTGTTGAATAAATCCCAAATTTATAACCTTATTGATTAATAAATAATTTTACCTTGATTAGGAAAGCAGTATCTACTTTCAAGGAAAAAAAAATGAGCCTTCTATTGCCTTTCAATATCTTTAGAAAAGTAACATGGCTCTTCTCTTAGCTCCTTTCCCATTATATTAGTACATTTTATTTCCTCTAATAGGCTGCAGAAACCAGTAATATGATAGGAAGTCATTAATACAATATAATCACAGCAGAAGATCAAGCTCATCTTTTTCTCTTTGCATTGTCAAGTGTTTCAATATTTTATTTTATAATGTGATGACCAGAACTGATCATGGTAATCTAAGTGTGGATCTGACTAATGCATTGTATAATCAAAGATTTTCTTTTAGATGATGATTCGTTTACATTCCCTAGCTTGTCTCATATCATGGTTAGGCCCACTGGAATAGCCATGCCTAGTGTATTATCTCAAAAGAAAATCAGGGAATGGGGTGACTGTGGGAGAGTGACAACAATGAGAAACAGAAAAATGTGAATCTCAGCTCCATTATACTTAGTAGCAGTACACTGACCTGTGCTGCAATTTCTTTGTATGTAAAAGCTCCAGTGGGTACCACAAACTGAAATGCCTATGGGGCTGGGAAATATGATGGAAATGATAAGTAACAGAGGATAGGATTTGGGAGAGGTCCTGGCAACTGGCAAATGACTCTGTCTGGAAGGGTGGTGGTCCCACAGCTCCAGCTTCTTGCTACCCTGCCTTTCCAGAAAATGCAGTTTCTCAACAGAGGCTGCAGGTACAGATTTTCATAAGGAATCTTCCATCTTTTAAACACAGAAACTAAAAACCTTGTAAAACTAGTGGCTACAGAACAAAGCAGTCTGCAGACAAAATGCCTGTTGTGGACTGCTTATTTGTGCCTATTTTATTAGAAGGTCTCCAAGGATCCTTCTAGCTCTATCTTTTTGCATTTAAAGATTGTGGATCAGTATGTTTTTTAAGGGAATCAACCGAATTAATTGTTTAGGCTGAGCTCATTTACTGAAGCAGCAGCAGCAGCTTTATCCAAAGGTACTAATTAAGTGTCAAATTCTAGAGAACTATGTTAAGGATACTTCAGAAGTTAAAAAGGCATAGTTTTTCCTTACAGGATCACACACACATTATTCATTGGTTCAACAAATATTTATTGAGTAATGAAAGGTCAATAAGACTGAAATAATTCAATTTACCTTCCATTGTTCTCCAAACTTATCTATAATTTTTCACATCCGTGGTGTTCTCAGACCTTTGCAGGGTGAACCTTATATTTTGTATATTCTTAAATCTATTGTGCTGAGTTTTTTTTTTTTTTCTTTGCTTCCTCTGGGACCTTTCTCCATTAATTACCCTCTTAGTCTTTTGGCTGTGAAGTCCTTTAATTTCCACTTGCTCCTTATTCTTAATGAAAACTATGGTCATGATTTACTGCAAAAGAAATACCACAACTTCTACCACACCTGCCTCTTTTCACCTGCTTCATTCCCCAATAAAATTCTGAGAAGCGCATGACAAGACGAGGCTGATGCCCTCACTGTCACTGCCCAGCTTCCCTGAAGACTTTAAAATGACAAGGGGTAGTGGGGAGGGGGAGGCGTGTTGTGGAGTGGTGACATCTGATTGCAATGGGCCAATAGTGAGCTTATCTATCATCCCTTCCCTCCAATACTCTGTAGAAAGGGAGGTAGAGGGAGGGTATCCTGTATGAATGAAGCAGGGAAGTCACACTGCCATCCTCTAGCTGGGTGACCTTGTGCAAGTCATTCACTTCTTGTGCCTCAATTTTCTGTGAAATAGTACCCATCTCTTAGGACTGCTGTGACGATGAAATGTGTTAAAATTTATAAAAGCCTTAGAACATACATGAACCATATAGTAAGCTCAATATAATGCTCTGAGAAATAACAATAGAAGTCTTTACTCTTAAATGAGAAAACTGAGGTATATGATGATTCAGTATCTTGCCAGGGCCCATGCAGATAATGAGTGACAGAGCTGACAGTTAAACCCTGGCCATCTGGCTGCAAAGCCCAGGCCTTCAATTGCCATGTTCTTCTTCTCAATCATGATATGTTGACCAAAACAAAGAAAGATGCAACAATGCAATAAATAAAGGTCATATAAATGGCATTTTACACATCTTAAATTAGTAATAAGAGGCACTGTTTTATTAATTTTCATTCTCTATCCCTTGCTCCATAGAAACTTTTCATGATTTCCCTCCCCAGCAGTTTCAATAAGATGCTTGCAAATTTGTTTTGCTTTGCTGCAGATAATATGCTTACTAAGAGTCATTGTTTTCTTTATGGGGCCAGTTCTCCTTCTAAATGTTCAATGCCTTTCTGATTTTATGACACAGAGCGGTTGATTGTTGACTCTTAACTCTCCTCTCCCACTCTCTTGGTCCCGCCTTCTGCCTTCAAGATTCCACTGTAATTATTTACAGAAAGAATAACTTGGATCCTTGACATAGAAAATGCTTTAAGTAACCTGTACTTAACTTACTTATGGCCCTCTCCCACTCTCCTAAAAGCTCATTTTATGAAATCTTATAATTTTTGCACAATAAATGTGCTTTCTTCCAGCATCTCACAATAGCCAGGGTGTAGGCAAATAGTTGATTAATCCAAGACTTGGAATTTGCGGAAGAAAGAAGAAAACCTTGAGGCTCTGGCAATAAAGTGGTTAAAGTTACTCATCATTAGTTCTGGACTCAACAGGCAAAGAAATGAAAAATGAAACCATGAGGTATAGAGGAAACAGGGGACAAGAGACTGCTGGGTTCATTCAGGTGAAATGCTTGAAAGTGAAAAAAGGGAGTCGAGGATCTTAAGAAGGACTTGGTACATTGGGCTGTAAGTTCTTGGGAACGGGGCTCTTCAGGGTGCTTCAGAGTGTAGTTGTGGGCGTGCATTTGTGAAGTGGTCCCTTTCAATCTTCACTCCCACACCCACTGGAGTGGAAAAATTCTGGGGCTTTTCCACTCCAGAACTGCAGGAACCAGGTCTTATTACAAATTAGCTCTAGTGAGTCTTTCAGGTTTTTCTCTTTTCACCTGAATCTTAATGTTTGTTTAGCTATCTCTTTTAGGATAGGCGCATTCTTTGTTACTTTATCATGCTGTGTCTTTGAAACCACATGTATCATTCATCTTTTTGATCAAAGTTATTCCCCAAATTCTTATTCTCACTCAATATCCCAGTATTATTCACTACCCATGGCCCACACTTGCTTGTGTAAAAGAGATGAGGCAGACATGCATGGAAGAGGAAGAACCCTGGGGTTTGTAACAAAAAGGATCTATGAAGGCAAAGGTCTGTACTGGATCTACCAAGTGGATATTTTAGTCATTAATTATGATCAGAGGATGGGTTATCAAAGAAGAATGGAATCAACTTCCAAAATCTTCACTGAACGTGGATGAGTGCTTGGGAATTCTTCAGAAAACATTAACACTTGTACATGCGGTGGCTAAAACCTCAAGGATTTTTGTGGTTTTATTCATAAAGGTGAAAGAGTATTGGTCTGCACGTGGCAATGGGGCACTTACAGGGCTTGTGATCTGGAGAACATGACAGCTTCTAGTTGATGTTTGACAAGTCCACAGCATCATTTCCCAAACCTCCTGGATCACAATTATTGCCTTGAGCACTTGTTAGATACATGGTGCTCTTTATATATATAGATGACAAAGCTCTGCATGGGACAAATAAGTCAGAACCTCCTGGAATGTTTGGAAAATATTGTACTTGAGACAATCTTTTCACAACTAAGAAGAATACGAAGAGGCAGCGTTCTGTGATGATGCTAAGAATAAAAGAATGTTTGCTCACAAAACAAGATTTCAAGAGGGTGAGGTGGAGAAAGTGGAGAGGAAGAACCAGGTTGAAAACTGCATAAAGAAGTCTGGCAATGGCAATAATATGAAGGGAGTTGAAATGTAGCTGAGTAATGTGCAGAAAAATTAGTTTGACTTTTCTCAGGACAGCAAGCTGGCACTGGCTGTGGTTCCTTGAGATATGAGTTTTCATAAGGTTAAAATATTGAAGTGTTTGCTCAAAAGTTGAATAAAATTTTGCAAAGTATTTTTTCTGTTGTCTATTGAGGAGAGTTCTTCTTTCAAGGAAAGGTCAACTTGCTTTCTGGTTGCTTACCTTGGGATAAAATCCCAGCAGCTGGCACAGGTGAAGAGGTTCAAAAGTTCTCATGGTGAAAGAGGAGAGACCGGCAACAGTCATGGAAATCTACCTGTGAATCCGGCTCTTTTCATAAATTGCTAAGAAGATAGTTGGTCGTTGGATTCTTACCACTTAGCAGAGACCCCACTGTCCACATTGGAAGGCTCAAGTTTTATGTGGAAGAATTGGAGCACCTGAGGTGCCTTAGGCATAATGAGCCCTGTGTAAGCTGTTCCTGGTGGTTGGATGGCAGTTACAGTATGCTCAGGTGTTTAACTCCCAGCCACCTATGCTGGCCAGAAGGCATCAAGGCATCAGACCACAAGCATGTGGACAATATTTTTGGTCTTCCAACACCATACTGAACCTTAAGCACTAAAACATCATAAATTTTCTGTTCCCATTTTCACTGATATGTAATCCAAGTTTTGCTTTTTTTTTCTTTTTTTGGTGAATAAATATTCAAGCTATCATTGAGCTGAACCCAGAGAAACTCTGCAACTTGCTCATTTCTTGCTGTTTCTCTACATTGATCTTCTCTTTACCCATGTAGCCACCTCAGATCCTAATTCATCTAGTTACTTTTACACAGTTTCTGAGCTCCTTGTTTGCGGTGCTGCTAAACTTTCACCAACCCATTTATGTTGAAATTCTGCTCATCCTTTGAGGACACATTTACATGCAGCATTCTTCAACTTTCTTCTATACTCTAAATTGGAATTGCTATTGGAGTTCCCATAGCACTTTGAACCTCTATCTAGACAACTTATAATCATTAAGTCAGTGCTGCCTTATGTCTCTTGTTCTCTCATTAGACTATAAACTCTTTGAAGGGCAGCTTGTGTTTTAGCACTGTTATCCTCCACAGAACCCATTTTATCACCTTGAATAGGGTGTGCACTTGTCCAAATATTGGCGGATTGAATAGCCATTTCCAGTGACTAAAATAGGCCTTATAAGCAGACAAAGAAACACTGCACACAAATCAAGTAGCAATTTATCAGCAGTCCCCCCAGTGGCTTAAATGAGTAAACGACATTTTCCAAATCACCAGAATTTCCTATTGTTTCAGGAGAATCTCGAATAGTAGAAGCATAGATGTATCTCTGTGTAGTCTGCATTCTATACAAATCATGCAATTTGGGGGTGACTTAGGGACACAGTTCCTTTCTTTTCAGAATGACATAAGGAGATATTGTTCCAGTTTCTGGAATGTGTTATAGGATGGAAGAAGATGTTTCAGACCTGACACCACCAAGCACACATGCTATCCCATACACTCTGACCTCCTGGAATATGAACAGACTGGAGTGAGGAAGCCTTCAATAACTGTATCTCTAGACAAGCAGCTTCAGTCCTCTGGAATTGTGTCTTCTGCATAAAATGTGGATTAAAATGTCTTTTCTGAATTTAAAGAAATACATTGGATGCTGCTTATTCTTCATTTCGGAATCTCTCACCCTCATCTATCTCCCTTTTCAGCTGCTGCTGCAGTGACCAGCTGCAGCTCCATGAAACTTCCTGCCAGTACCACCTGAGCAACTGATTTCAAGTCTCTTGCTGCCCACCACAGAGAATCTCTGTTGGCACCATGTGGGCAGCCATAGGAACCCACTCAGCTTGCAGTCTAGGCATGCATATTTCAAAAGGTGAAGGCAGTTAACAGCTCATGAGGTGAACTATGACCATTGAAAGACAGAAACCAGTAGAAAGTTCTTTCTCCTCTTTGGCCCCAGAGAAATGGTCCTGAAATACATCTTCATAAACAGAGCAACTGGTTGCCTGTTGCAGTGGCCAGCTGGTAATGCTTTCCTTTATTTGACTTTCTTTCCATGTCGTCTATTCATCATGATTCCTTACTTCTATTCTCTGGAATCACACTCAGCAAATAGCATAATCACAAAAAAGCCTTTGTCCAGGGTCTGCTTTTCTGGGAACCTATGTTAAGACATCACACTTTTGCTACAACATGGGCAAGAAAGCACAAAAATAAATAAATATTTAAAATCCCAGGTTAAAAAAAATAAGGAAATAGTAAATTCGCTTTTCTCTGGGGAGGTAAATATGAAGCAAGTAAGTATGTGGTCATATCACCATAAAAGGACTTAAAAATTACAATAGACTTTATTTGATGTGGAACCTTTTACCCAAACTTGCCAATGATTCGAAAGACTTTCCTGCGTAATCACCATATACCTATATTCCCTTGGATGCTGGCCTGGTCTTAGCGGGTAAAACTGCATAGAAATCACAAGGGGGATTAAAATCACAACAGCCAAATTAACCCAAGCTGACCATATTGCTCTGTGCCCTAGGAAAGGTGCTGGAAACTGGGAAACAGTAATGGAAAATAACCAAGAGGCTAAAGAGAGAGATGTTATTTTTGAACTTTTAAAGAGAACATTATAAATAGCAGAGAAAATGGAAAAGCAGAAATTAAAAACAATAAAAACAAAAGCAAGTTGACAGCAGCTCTTTTAATATGACAATTTTGGTGCTTCTAAGGCCCAGGCTTAGGGACATAATAGCTGAGTCCCAGTGAAATAGCCAAAGACCATGGGGTTTGAACACTTAGTCACAATGGCATTTTAGGTTAAACAATCATTGACTCAGCAGTGAAAAATGAGATAAATTAAAATTATTTTCTTCACAACAGCCGAGGGGCTTGGCAAGTAATATATTGAAGAAATTTCCTGGACATAATAGGTTACATTAATTTTCAACTGCAAAACAATTCCTTCAGCATTATTTTTCAAGGAGAGAGAGAAGAAGCGGGGAGAAAACCACCCTGTTACTTGCGCTATTTACTTCTGGCCTAAATGAGAAAATATGTTTCAAAGGGAAGATTAAGAAAGGCATATCAAGACACAGAGCAAATCCTGACTGTAAAGAATTCAAGCTAATTGGTTACCCATTTGCCTGTTCAAATGTGGTCAGTATTAATCCAAGAACAATAGAAGCATAAGTTATGAAAATCATTACATTGGGAAGCAGAATGTTAAGCCCTCTGATAGCTAAAACCACCTTTGTGTGGAATATGGAATGAAAATGGGAGCAAAACTTCTAATCTAAATATATTACCGGTTATTGTAGAAGAGCTCAATGCCTGTGATGGGGGGCTCTTTGTCCCTGATCCTGAGTAAATGGGGTGAACACCTGAGGTTCCAAACCTTGTGGATTTCACAAGCAGCTTGGGAAGCCAGGCAAATGGAGTTGTGTAGGGTGGTAACAAGAGGATGGTGTCACCAACTATTACTAAATAGGAACAAAAGCCCATATTTTTTTTCTATAAAGGGCAAGACAGTAAATATTATAGGCCTTGTGGTCATACATTCTCTGTCGTAGCTACTCACCTCACCACTGCAACATGAAAGCAGCCGTGGATATTATGCAAATGAATGAACATGGTGATGTTCTAATAAAACTTTATGGACACTAAAATTTGAATTTCATAAAATTTTCATGTGTCATGAAATATTTTTCTTTTCATCTTATTTCGTTTTTTACTTTATTTTCAGCCATTTAGAAATGTAAGAATCATTCTGAGCTCTCAAGCTGTACAAAAACAGCCAGCAGGCTGGATACGGCCTGTAGGTCATTGTCATTCTTTATTACAGTAATCATTAAGTAATACAATAACAATGTCATTAAAATGTATGTTGGAACCTCGCTTGTTAGTGAGATGTGTGTGACTTCTTTGGTCAGTCGGATAATTGTTTTCAAGTATAGAAGTATGTTTTCTTAATTTCATGGTATTATTCACAATGTAATGATTACCGACAAGGTATACTTTTAAGTTTCATCTGTATTATTAACACTCTTCTCATAACTTTCCTATGTCACAACAATGGACAAAACAGATCAAACTGTGATTAGTGGCATTTGCCAATTTCCATGGTGTAAAAACTCTAATTTCAAGCTCTTAGCATGACATTGTTTGCTTATGTTCTGTGAATGAGTCTCTTTAAAGCACATTGCAAGAGCAAGAATTTCCATCTTTGTTATCTCTGCTTCCATTCTGTGTCTCATACAAAAATAAGCAAACTAAATGCTCAGTAAAGATACGTTGGTGGAGGAATATATCCATTTGGTAATAGTTTTATCTCTCACATCAAATCATTTTATGCGATGGACTCAGATCTGTGACAACCAGATAGCCATCACCTTCTATTCCAAGGTGTGGTTACAGACCTTAGCTCTGACTAGCCTCCAACTAGCAGAGGAGATAACATGACCTCATTTGCTCCCAACTTCCCTCCTATTTCTCTGCTCTCCCTCTGCTTCTTCCCTCGGTTGGCGTTCTCTTTCCCCCTTTTGCTCTGGTTCCTAGTACCCTCTTCTGGCTTTTACAGTATTCAAACTTTCCCAGTATACCTAAATACCTATTATGGTGTTTATTTGGAGAGAGAGAGAAGATTGATTTACAAATAGAAAGCAAATTTTGAACTAAAGTATAGGTCCCCATTGGCTAAAATTTAGGAATTTAATGCATCAATTTGTTTTAGTTAACTCTAGTTGCCATAACAAAATACCATAGACTGGTTGACTTATAATCAACAGAAATCTATTTCTCAGTTCTGGAAGCTGGAAGTCCAAGATCAAGTCACCAAAGACTCAGTATTGGTGAAGACCACTTTCTTCTGTTGCATACGTGGTGTCTTGTGTTTTCAAATGGTGGAAGGGACTCGCTAGCTTTCTGCAGTTCCTTTTATATAAGGGCACACATCCCATTCATGAAGGTTCTGTCATTATGATCTAATCACCTCCTAATACTATTACCCTGGAGATGAGGATTTCAACATAGGAACTTGGGGATGACACAAACATTCAGATTCCAGTAGGAAGCTATAGGTATATATCTCTGTGTATGTTTGTATCTTTACATGAAAAATGCTAAACATATTTTACTACCGAAATTCATATTCTTACAACTTTTAGAATTGTATGAAATAAATTTTAAACTTTCCTTTAGCCTATATAATTATGCCCCAGAAAATTAAACATTAACAATTGAGGGAGTGTCATTTTTCAGTTTTTTACACATTTAAAATGATAAAACTTCTCTTTCATATATGTGTGTGTGCTTGTGTGTATACATATACTCATATGATATGTGTATATATGTATGTTATTGATGTGTATAAATGTTATATATATGAATAGGTATATATATATACAAATACATATATACATTATGAAGTGACCCCCTGCTCCTTCCTTATCCCTTATACACATTATTCAATCCATAAGACTTGAGTCCTTCTTGTCCTTGGTCCTACCTCAACTTCCACTCCAAGCCACTCCCTCAGGCAACCCCCTGAGCTGTTAGTGGCCAGGAGGCTCAGGGTCCACATTTGCACTCCAACATGGAGTTCACATCTGCTTTAGTGCATACTCTAATTCCCCTGGACTTTTGTCAGTACTCTCCCATTGTGTTCTTCATCTTTTTGCATGATGACTCTGTAGCCGGCATCCATGGCCATAAAACCACTTAGGTTTCCTGGAACCAAATTGCTTTCCAGAACTCCAGTGGCAGGAAGCTGACGTGGGTACTGATTTCTTGTTTGTTAGTGGCTAGCAATATGGGGCCCCAAAACAGGCACAGAGTAGTAGAAAGAATACCTGTTCACATCTGTGAGCTGCTGGGGGCCACCCTACACTACCAGCAGCAGTTGGGCCTCCTGCTGCATATTGTGCCCTTTCTGCAGACTACCAGGATCAGGTAGATTGCAGGCATAACACTGGACTCTGGAGCTTGCAGCCAGAGCTCCCCTGCACCAGCTGCTGCCCTCCAAATCCATTTTGCCCTTTGTCTGCTGAGGGCCTGATAGCAGTAGGGCCCAGCAGCTTACAGCCAGCTCAGCAAATGTGACAGTCTCTGCTAAGGCAAAATTGCACGTAGCGTCTGTCTGCAAGGAAAAGCACCACCTAAAAGAAGCATGTCAGATCCCTAGCCAGCCAGACACCCAATTATTGGTCTTTGCTTTTTTTTTTTTCTTTTAATTTTTAAGTTCTGACAAAAATGTCTACTACAAAGCAGGGAGTGGTATGGCTGATCAATTTTTTTTTCTTTGGCTAATTTAACTTTCAGCCCTGGAGGACAAGGCCTGGGTGTCCAGTGCCTGATCCTTGCTCACTGGGTTCCAAATAAACACACCTGACACACTGACAGGTGTTTGTAGAAGAGCTTTGCATTTCCCATAGAGCAAATATTTTGTAGCAATATTGCTATTGTAATAAATATGGGCAGACATACCTTTTTATTGTGCTTCCCTTTATTGTGCTTCAAATATATTGAGTTTTTCTTTTCCCCCAAATTGAAGGTTTGTGGCAACTGTGTATCAAGCAAATTTGTCAGCACTATTTTTTCTAACACCATGTACTCACTGTCAGTCTCTGTGTCATGTTTTGGTAATTCTCACAATATTGCTACTTGTTCCATTATTATATTTGTTATGGTGATCTGTGATAAGTAATGTTTAATGTTACTGTTGTTATTGTTTGGGGGATGCCATGAACCATGCTCATGAAATGGGGAACCTAGTGTGTTCTGGCTGCTCTAATGACCAGCTGTTCCCCCTTCTTTCTTTTTCTCCTCAGGCCTCCCTATTCTCTGAGAAACAACAGCATTGGAATTAGGCCAATTAAAACCCTACAATGGCCTCTCAGAGTTCAAGTGAAAGGAAGAGTGACAGGTCTCTTTAAATCAAAAGCTAGGAATGATTAAGCTTCATAAAGTAGGTGTCAAAAGCCAAGATAAATGGAAAGCTAGGCTTCTTACACCAAACACTTAGCCAAGTTGCGACTGCAAATGCAAAGTTTTTTTGTTTGTTTGTTTGTTTTTTGAGATGGAGTTTCACTCTTCTTGTCCAGGCTGGAGTACGATGGCGTAATCTCGGCTCACTGCAACCTTCGCCTCCTGGGTTCAAGTGATTCTCCTGCCTCAGCCTCCTGAGTAGCTGGGATCACAGGCATGCGCCACCACACCTGCCTAATTCTTTGTATTTTTAGTAGAGACAGGGTTTCACCATGTTGGTCAGGCTGGTCTCGAACTTCCAACCTCTGGTGCTCTGCCCTCCTCTGCCTCCCAAAGTGCTGGGATTACAGGTATGAGTCACTGCACCAGGCCTGCAAAGTTCTTAAAGAAAACTAAAAGTACTACTCCAGTGAACATGTGAATGATAGCCTTATTGCTGATTTAGAGAAAGTTTTAGTGGCCTGGGTGGATTAAACTAGCCACAGCATTCTCTTAAGCCAGTATCTAAACCAGAGCAAGGCCCAAATTCTCTTCATTTCCTTCCCTGAAGCTGAAGTGCTGATTTGGGTACAGGTGGAATAATGAGAAGCCACACATCCATAAGTATCTCAGAAGTGATATACAATTACACTCACACGAATTTAGGCATTGCATTTATGTTCTAAGGCTATCATAAGGAAATATTATGGAAAGGACTACAGTCATTATTTTTGTCAATTTCACATGAGAAACACAAGGCCTAGAGTGAATAATAACTTGCATAAGAATATACAGCTACAGTTGGCTGAGTTTGGAGCTCAGGAATTGCATCTCAATTTTTTGGTTTCTCCTCATTGTAGTGTTGTTTTCCATGTGCTGCAATATACAACTATACAGAGAAGTGCTGTATTTGAAGATTCTGATCAAGTGGCAAAATGATCAGAATACACTTAGATGTATGAGAGAAATTCATTTCATTGATATTGAAAGAGTAGGCTGGGCGTGGTGGCTCACACCTATAATCCCAGCACTTTGGGAAGCCAAGGCAGGCAGATCGCCTGAGGTTGGGAGTTTGAGACCAGCCTGACCAACATAGAGAAACCCCATCTCTACTTAAAAATACAAAATTAGCTGGGTGTGGTGGTGCACGCCTGTAATCCCAGCTACTCAGGAGGCTGAGGCAGGAAAATTGCTTGAACTTGGGAGGCAGAGGTTGTGGTGAGCTGAGATTGTGCCATTGCACTCCAGCCTGGCAAACAAGAGCAAAATTCAATTTCCAAAAAAAAAGTAAAAAATAAATCACTGGTTTCTAGTCTGGCACCACAGACTACAATATTAAGACTAATACTTAAAATGATTTCTCTAATCATTTTACTTTTCTCTTCTCGACAGAGTTACTTGATTCATTTAAACTATTGTCCACTAATGAAAAGACATAAAGGTAAATTTATCAATCTTTCATTAAAAAATTCCAGCCGTATGTTTTCTGAAGGTCTAGGATGCTTTTGACTATATTATTTCAGATCCAGTAGTGCCCCATATACACATGTATCTATCTGCTCTCTATGAAACAACTGAAACATCAGAATCTATAGGCCTTTTATGTACACTGTGTTCTTTGTCCAGTGACCTTGAATAATAGAAAAGCCAAGATTAGTGAAAACATTTTTAAAACCTGACTTATCAATAGATCATGATAGTGTCTTTGCCTTTTAGCCTTATTTAAGGGTCTAGGTTGCTGAAGCTGGAAGGTCCCTTAGAGTTCACCTAGGCCAGCACCCTCATTTTCCAGATGAGGAACTTGCACCTGGGAAGAAATTAAGTGAATTACTCAAGGTCACACAGAAAGTCACTTTCTGAGTCGAGCTAACATTCCTGTCTTTTGATATCAGTTCACTTTCCAATATGCCACAGGGTCTCGAAATTAACAAAATGGAGTAGTATTTTACTAATATTCAGCCAATGGATTTTAATTTGTCCCTTAATTTTTATTCACCTCCTACCTCCGGGACTTCACTTCAAGGTTAATCGAACCAGTAAAATACGGGTGTAGTTTCCCAGAGGGCAAAGAATCCTATAAATCAACTTTCTCTCAAGGATGACTTTCTTAACTTCTTTTGTGAAAGATACTCTTGAAAGCAAGGTCTTATGAAAGACTAAAGGATTATCTAAATTAAATTTCTCCTTTAACATACCAAGAAGTAGGTCTGGAGTCCCAGGTCTTAGAGACCTCGAGGGAGGCTATGTCCAATGGAGTAAGGAGACTGCTCAGGACAGATGGGCTCCCTGTGCAGTCATCCAGAACACAGTCAGCCTTGGGGCTGCTATGTGGCTGGGTGCTTATGAAGAGGGGTGATTTAAAACTAATAGAACAATGGTAGAACCCAAGGGGTACTTAGGGTTCAGAAATTCTTGAATACTCTGAATCTAGCTGAGGATTTATGGAACTGGCCAGAGGGGACCACCAACATTGGCAAAGAAGTCTTACACTCTGGCTTGGGCAGCCAGCCCCGAGCATCTCAGTGCTGAGTGGGATTCATAGCCAGGTTGCAGAGGTCCAAAATGCTAGAAAGACAGAGAGGTCTCCTTCAGGATGGGCAGACTGATGAATGCTTTAGAGCAACTGATCAAGCTCTGTGGATAGAAGTGCCCTTTCATCTTGAGTTCTCTGCTTCCACCATGGTTTCCTCATCTCACCTCACAATCTCCACCCGTTGCCTACTCTTGCCTTACCATTGCTTTGCATTCTTTCCAGAATTTCAAGATCCAGAACTCCCCTCTGACCACCCAGCTCACTTTCAAAGTACTTCTGCTCTAATTGTAAATAATTCAAAACCAATCTGATACCCTCTTTCCCTTGTATCTACCACTTTTTCTCTATCAGGCCCCTCTTAAACTCATTTTCTGTTTTATGTAGCTTGGATTTCAGGTACATTGTGATAGTCACTGCTTACGCATTCACAGTTAACTTAACCCTTCTTCCTCTGTCTTAATCTCCTGGCCCGTTCCCAATTGTGGTTTAGTGCAACGCTCTGCCTCCTGCGTGTCTCTGCCTTGCTTCCCTGGGAATAGTGTGACTGTAGAAAAATCAATGACTGACATCAAGAAGGCCTCAGTATCACAGGGAAGCAATGCTACAGTTCCACACAGCAGTTCATTCCTCTATTTCCCCAGGGGATTATGGCATACCTTTTTCTATCCATATCCCTGCCCTGAACCACTCAGCTCATTACTTTTGTCTTTTGTTGACAAAATAGAAGCAATCCTAAGAGAATTACATTTAACCCTTCAACAACATGGGTTTGAAGTGAGCGGGTTCATTTTTATAGGGTTTATTTTTCAACCAAACACAGTACTCAAAAATATAGTACTCACAGAATGCAAGTATTATAGGGATGACTTTTGGCATAGCCAGGTTTCCCAGGGGATCTGGTATATGTGGAATTGGTATATGTGGAACCAATTCCACATGTACCTGGCGGTCCTGGAACCAGTTCCCTGCATATACTAAGGGACAACTGCATTTTATCTTCCCTTTCAATTTTGCCATCTTCACTTCACCTGTCTCAAAATGCTCCACTATGTTTTCTGGCATAGTGGGTGAACTGGCACCTCAACTACCTCAGAAAGTCTATTCTTCTAATATCCTTTTGACCACTCAAGGGCTTTTTGACCCCTTTCCTCCTGCATCTCCTCTCTCCACACTCTTTTTGCTCAGGAGGATGGACGATATCACTGCATGTTTGCTCATCAATGTCGGTGTCAATTTCTTTGTTCCTCTTTATTGATAAAATCCTTCCAAGAGTCTTTGTGAAAGTTAGCATGTTATCTGTCTTCATGGGCTTCACAATTTAGCAGGGGAAAGGCACAGTTAAATACAGAGAAGAGTAGCTAATTACAAGTTATTAACATGTAATTACAAATTATATCATTGATCGATAGGTAGGTAGGGACAGAGAAGATAGGGAAGAAATGTAAGCCAGGTAAAAATTTTAATTGTTATGTGAAAACAACAGGCATGCTCAGGTATGGAATGTATCTGGAAGCATATTCCACACACACACTCTTTTTTTTTTTTTTTTTTTTGAGACGGAGTTTCGCTCTTGTTACCCAGGCTGGAGTGCAATGGCGCAATCTTGGCTCACCGCAACCTCCGCCTCCTGGGTTCAGGCAATTCTCCTGCCTCAGCCTCCTGAGCAGCTGGGACTAGAGGCATGCGCCACCATGCCCGGCTAATTTTTTGTATTTTTAGTAGAGACGGGGTTTCACCATGTTGACCAGGATGGTCTTGATCTCTTGACCTCGTGATCCACCCGCCTTGGCCTTCCAAAGTGCTGGGATTACAGGCTTGAGCCACCGCGCCCGGCCCACACACACACTCTTTCTGACACATTGCTACTCTCCTTTCCTCCCACTCCAAAAAATAAAACTGAACAAACACATTTTAGCCACAAGATATAACCCAATATGACAAAATTCCTATTGGAGAGGTTATATATGAGGATGGCATCATAAGCATTGACGCCATCTATTCATGGATTTACTCTGTGGTGAAAATCAAACATTATAAATGTGAAGAAAAGATACTGATGTGAAAAAAAAATTACTACAATCATTGGTTGCAGAAATTGCAGTGTGCACTAATTTTGAGATAGAAGGTTGGAAGGAAGGGGACAATGGGATAAAGTGTGAGGATGCCAACTAATATATCTTGTCTAAATAAGAGCAACGCTGACTTTCATTCTTGATTATGCTAATTTGGTAAATATGAATCTAATTTTGAAAAGAGAATTCTGAGCAATTATAAACTCAATTTTCTATCATGTATTTGAGATAGAGACATACTTTTAAAAAATTTTAATAACATTTTATTTTGATTGAAACAGCAACAAAATAAAAGTATTAATTGAATTAGCTCTTTGAAAACAAACTTTGAAGAAACATATATAGATAACAATTTTCTATTGATCTTTCTGTTTTACTTATGTATTCGTACTTCTCATTTCATGCCTTCAAAAGTAAACATTTAATTTTCACCCATGTTATCTTTTTTGAATGCCTACCCCACACCAGGGAGTCATATTCCTCAGGTGGTAACGGCATTTGGACTTACTGCATTCTCAAACTTTGGTAGGGCTTTTTAAAATACAAATTGCTGGGTCCTATATGGAGTTTTTTATATTATTCCAAGTGATGCTAATGTTGGTGGTCTGGGGATCACTCTTTGAGAACCATTATTGTAAAAAATAGGAGTCCCAGGTTTCACTTCCCAGATATAGACCAGGTCTGAATTCTGAGCCCTGTGGTTATAGCTCCCTCATTCTATGAGCTCCAGAAACATTGTTGGTGGTATGATATGAGGAAGGAAAGGCAATGTGTTACTTTTATTTTATTGGTCTTAGTTCTGCTGCTGTTACTTACAAGTGAAAAAGACAGAAATGCATGTAGACTTTGTTTTCTTTCATTTCATATCAGAAATAACAAAGCTTTGTTCTTCCATTAGAAAAAAAATGTTAGAATTTTTCTCTGGCCCCATGGGAAGGAAATTGAGATGTACATTTATTTGTGCATTTTCTGTATTTAAGTTATATCTCAATTAAAAGAAAATAGCTGGTGTAGTAAAGCCTCAGAATGAGAGCCTCATCAACCGGACCATGGCGGGTGCAGGTTCCTCTGGACACATCAGCTTGTTGATGTGCAGTTACTTCAGATTCACATGAATTAGACTCAGGGGAGCAATGGCAGCCCTTGGGTCCATATTGACTCGACTGTACATCAGCAAGACATGGATCATTCCTTCAGTCCACAGGACCTTCCCTGGGCACTTTGACTAAAACAGCATGGATCCTCACTTTCTATCCTTTTTGTTTTCTTCAAAGCCCTATACACCTTTACACCGATGGAATATGCCTTTGTATATCTATAATTACCTGTCTACCTCACCTTCCTGAAAGTGTCACAGGTGTAGGCTGTTTTGTTTCTACCACATCCTCAGCAGAGCTCCTTACATGTGGATGGCTCTCAATATATATTTGTTAAATTAATGAGAGAATGAGGAAGCGAATTAATGAAACCACACATGCCCCATTAGGAGCACTAACTAGAAGAAATATACAAAGAGAGACTTTAGAGTAAAGTGAGTTTCAGTTAATCTAGTTTTCTTTGATTCTGGCTATACCCAGGGGGCTGTGTGAGGGTCTCAGAGAAAGGAGAGATCTAATGAATACTGCTAAGTTTCAATCAACTAAAAGATCCCTAATTTTTGAAGTATGAAATATACATTGAGTGGCACTGGCAGTTTTGGTTAGGGTACCATTTACAGCTTTGGGTATAGTGCAAGGAGGCAACCTCATTCTCTATACATTTGGTTGGAGACAAGGAGGCAATGCTATCTCCCCTTCCTATGTCCCCTACAAGCAAACGTGTGGATTTTACTTATCCTAACTGGGCTGTATCTGAGCAGCAACCAACCAGAGAGGCATGCTTCACAGCACTGGAACCTATCCCAGGGGCTCCATTTCAGTCAAACTGAGAATTATACCTGAAAAAATCAAGGCAAGCTAAGCACCCTTCCTCAGTCATCTCTGAAGATGCCCCTTGTTTACTGAGGTCCAAATGCTACACAGATGCATCTTCCATTCACTCTAACTCTGCTCTCTGTTCCTGTGTACCCCTTGTTCCTGTGCTAAATGTGGTACATAACTCTTAGCTTTCATTGAAGGTGTATCTCAGAAATACCCATCTCACTTTTCCTATCCTGAATGGACTAGGCAAAGATACTGAGCTTTATCTTGGGCTTCTTGGCACTGAAACCCTTAGCCTGAGCTAGATTAATTGATTCTCCTAACAAACCTACCACCTCAAAGGGGCCCTGAGACTCTGATGAAAATGAAAAGTTTACCATAAAGTAGCAAAGGGGGGATAGCAAAGACATTAAGGAACACACATATCAGGTGTGACAATCACAACTCTTCTCATCTTGTATCGCACTCACAAATTCAACAAAAGAAGAGTTTACTAGCAGGTGAGGCTCTATGGATTTCCCTAACATTAGAGCCATACATGTCTTTGAGATATAATTTGCATACAGTGGAACGCAAAGAGGTTAATCAGAGCCATCATTCGAACGAAGCAGTAGAATACTGCCAGCATCCCCAGGAATTTTTCTCATGCCCCTTCTCCCTCAATAACTACTCTGCGGTCCTCACTGTTCTGCTTTCCATCACCATACACTTTTGCTTGTTATTGAATAGGAAATAACCATGCAATATGCCATCTTTTGTGTCTGATTTTTTTTTCTCAGCATAATGGTTTTGAGATTCATCCATATGACTATGTGTTTGAGTAGTTCACTCATTGTTGTTGCTGCATAGTATTCCCTTGTACAGATGTACCACTTTTGCTTTACTCTGCCCCAATTGTGGACTTTGGGTTGCTTCCATTTGTGGATACTATAAATAGTGCTGCTTGAATATTCTTATACAATTGCATTGTAATCACATGCACTGAGTTTTTTAAGTGAATACCTAGGAGAGAAGCTGCAGGAACATAGAAGCAGTGTATATTTAACTTTGGTAGACACTGAAAAAACTGTTCTTCCAAACTGGTTGTACCCGTTTTGCATTCTCACCAGTAGTATATTTTGCATTCTTTCCACTTGCTGTGCATCTTCATTCATCAACAGTATTGCCATGTGCCTCATTTGATATTACTCAAAATCCTGCAGTCCAGTTTTGTCAAAGTATGCTTATTGGAAGTAATTTTAAAGTGAATCTGTACTTCTCTGATGAAAAATTAGAGTACTGTGTTATTCTTATTAAAAAAAGTTAGCTCACTTGGGGGAATGCTGACAGTGGAGTGTTCTTTCATATTTTTTTTTTTTAATTTCCTCAAAAATAACCACTAATAGGAAATTCTAAAATATACCAAGGGCCAAGCACCTGTGAAAGTCAAGGTAGAATCCACAAGAAAGAAGATTCCATAGCTGGAACAGCCCTTCTGAGAGTGTGGAGTGAACGGAGCTTTCCTGCTCTGCCGTTCTCCTGCCCAGGTGCCCAACATTTCCATGGATCCCCTTGGTGTCCTGGTTTTCCAGCAGTCTACTCACTCAAGCCAGTGGCCCCTCATTGGTTGCATCTACCTTTTAACCTTGAATTTCAGAACTGTTTGTAAATGTCATCTCAGGCCCTGCTTGCCATACTAGGTCCATGCAGTCATCCCTAACATATTACTCACAATCTTCCTGGCCATGCCACTGCTACTGCAGCAATCCCTGTACAGTTTGAGAAGTCTTAGCAGATGGAGCTGAGTGTCCTAGAACTTGGGGACCTAGAATTACATACATGATATTTTAGTTTTTTTCAGCAAATACAAATCAATGCTAGACTATTTATACATAAAATATGATGATATGAATGCTATTTGTCCTCTCTAACATATATTTAAACATAAAAATTAGAACATGCATAATACATGAATAGATAAATATATGCCCTGGTTAGGAAGAAATACATGATATAAATAAGACAATCAAACACTCAATAAAATAATAAAATCCTATTCTAATAGTTTTGCCACAGACCAAAATGCGCTTAAGTCTGTCACTCCTCACTGTGTAGTAAGGCACACTGAAAACATTCCCTGACAGGATTCTGTCAGTATCGATGCCATTTAGACCTTAATACCTACTTAAGGCTCTTTTGTTTTCTTCCTAGCCCATTTTTCCTTGACATTCTACAGTGGCTTTCCTTGGATACCCATCCAACCCTCTCCACACTATAGCACACTGTAGAATGTCCTACTTATCTGCATAATTAGTGCAAAAACAAAAAACAACTTTGGTTTATAGTCAATGTATTTGGTTCAAGTAATTAAAACACATATTTACTACCCAGCATTTTTTTTTTTCAGCCTGGTCTTTGTTAACATGTGTAATCATAACTATTCAATCAGGTTCTCTATAAAGTTATGGCTAGCTGTTCTGTGTACTAACCTATGCATCTTGCTTGAAAATAGCATTCATAAAAAATTCTGGAAAGGGGACCAAAGAGAGAGATTTTTTTTTTCCTCAATCAGAAAGAAAACCAAAGTTAAAAGTACACCTTCCAAGTAGCTTATTGACATTGTATCAAACGCCTTGCTATCCCTTAACAACAAATCTACTAGGGCCTCAGGCAGGCAGATACATGCCTTGTGGTGCTGTGTATTTTGAGTTTTGATATGCACACACCTTTTTCCAGAAAATGCTAGTTTTTCCTAATTCTGTTTCGCATAGACTGTATAAAATCAAAATCATTTGATTATAAGCCATATTTGATCCCTATAAAATTACTAGCTTATAACCTCCCTTAGAAAGGCTGAATCCTCCCCCCATAACACTGAAGACATGAGTTTCATATAATAAACACTTACTACATATTTGATGAACTTAATTCTAAAATGTTTCGAGAAAACTGAAATTGCTGTAATATAATAACTTCTGGACTAACATCTACCCTTATCCAGTTAGATGTAAAAATGTTCACTATAGAGTGAAAGACAATTTTATAATTAGGTAAGAATTAGAAAAATTATTGTTTTAAAAATAGCCTAATTTTTGATCTATAGAAATAAATAGAAGATGACAACATCATATTTTCTAAACGATTAAGGGCAAAATCATAAAAAAAAAATTCAGCTTTAGCCATTGCTTAGTACATAAAAAGTACACAATAAACATTTGTTAAATGAACAATTTCTTGGTGTCAGTGCATTAGTATACATTTTATGTAAGAAATTAAAACTTTCTGTGAAAACGAGAAAATGATAAATAACTGGTAATTCTGATTAGTCCAAAGAGAAAATACTTTAAAAATCATATTTACCTGCAAGTGGTCTAAAATGAGTGTGAGGTTTATTAGGTTGTAATGTTATGGTTTAGTCTTTCTTTGAGCACAATTTGACTCAGTTTTGGAGAAATGCTCCCCAAATTCTGTGGAACACCATAAGTTCCCACTTTCATACTGTACATTGTAGTAAGTTGTCTTGATGTCCCTGCCAGATCCCCTGTTAATTGCTCACTGTTATGTCCTTCTCTGAGAACTTGCCCTAACAGGAACCACTGTACCCTGGATGTTACATGCTGGCCTCCCTGACATCCCCACTCTGGGCAGCCAGCAGCAAATCACTAACTGAATGGGGTACAAAATGCTGGCTTCTTGCCTCAGTATGGGACCAACTCTCAGTACAATCCATACTCTGGAGCCCCTTGTGAAATTAGACTGAAGCGAGACTCCAGCAAAGATTGCTTCCTTGCTTAGTTCATTTTTCCTTCCCTATTCAGATCCCATTACCTCTTCCCTGAGAGTTTTCCCTTGACAAGTCACTTTCACAAGAATATCTCAAGTTTTAGGCCCTTTGTTCTAGGTGCCTTAACCTAAGACAGTTGATACAAATGTGGTCTTAGGAAGAAGACTAAAAATGGAATCGAGACTGATCACTCATCAGTCTAAAAGCCTAATGGCAACAAAAGCCCTGCTGGGAATGGTAGATGGAGTATTTATGACCCTGGTGATCGAATAGCCAAAACTTTCGTCTGTAATAAACTGAAAGGAAACACAAGTGGAAAAGAGGCACTAGCTGATGTAAAGTCTCTTGAATTTGATAGATATGGTGAAACAGTAACTATAAGGCCTCTAGAAATGAGTGACTATTTCTAAGGACCATTAATTTATTATTGAGAGGAACATTGCGGGGTCAGATCAAATAATCAGCAATTTAAAGGCTTTTAAAAAACATTCATATTCTGCATCTGATGGATAGACAGAGTTAAAGACCAGGTAGAGGACTTAATCATGAGTGGCAGAACTTTAGAGAAGGGTATATTTTTAGTCTAAGCTTTACCGTGCAAAAGTCAAGGTCCAGATGGGGAATAAACGGAATCCTGAATCTCCTAGCAGAAATATAAAGGTAGATGAACTTCAGATCCTTAAATGTCCTGCTTCTCCTGAACATTCTAGACCTGAAACCAATCCTTCTTGTGGGAAAACACAATCTTTTTCTCTTTGCTTGGGAACTATGCATAAGCATCAGATGAGGCAGCCCTTACAAGATAAGCCTTGCCATACTCAACATCTGTTCCTACCTTTACTGTTTGCCATCAGATCCATAAGCACCATTGAATGTTAGCATACTCCAGCGAGAAAATGCTTTGTCTGCAAAGGAAGAGAGAGGTTATATACCAGAGAGGTTATACACCAAAAGCCTTCAGGATACGTCTCACACGTACTGACAGGTACCAGGAGAGTGTTCCTGAAAGTGGATTCTTACAGAGGTCTGCATAAGGGAGATAGTAGCATACACTTTCATGGTAACTTTGCATGGTCCCTGGGGGAAGTTTAAAAGAGAGCTGGTGCTTATTAATTACAAAAGAGATGCATTAACTGATGTGGAAAACTGTAGAGGAATGAACCCAATCCTCAGAGGCGTGGGCATGGTAAAATGGGTTTAGTATAGTACGTGGGCACGGTAAAATGGGTTTAGTATAGCTTGGTATGTAAGACTGGAAGATTTAGCAGTCCCTTCAAAGAGCCATAGTAACTTTTGCTTACCAAAGTGATTAAGAATTGCACTGATGATGAATCAGCCTTGTTGAGAAATTCAATATTGCTGTTGTCTGTTAGGCTAGACTTGGTATATACGATGGAGGTACAGAACTGAGCTCCATAGTGGCAATAAGGCCATAGGAGCTGAGAACAGCAGAGACCAGGTGGCATAATTTAACCACTAGAGGCAAAGTGGGGCGTAATGGCTGAAATGGGTGACACAGTTACAATGGCACCAAGAGAGCCTGGCCCAGCCAGATCTATAAAGATGGCTGATAGATGATGATGGCTTTGAACCAGTTTGTAATTGGATGATGTAGACAAAAATATGCTTTACCCTAGGGGTATATAAATTGTCTGCTTCTACAATCTGAAGGGACTTGACCACCTGGGCATTCTGGAGAACATCATGGTAGTCTACTCTATTGATGACATCATGTCAGTTAAACTTAATGAGTATGAGCTGGGAAGTCTGCTAGGTTTTTTGAAAAGAAACATGTACTCCAGATGGCAAAACATAAATCCTACCAAGGGGCCTGATACATCAACTATGAGGTAATATGTTGGACTTGCTGGGCATCTCTTCCAAAGTACTGGCATCATTCAACTTGCACTTCTACCACTAAAAAGAAGCACAATATTTGGCAGGCTTCTTTGAGTTCTAAAGGAGGCACATTTCACACTTGGGAATCCTCTAATCTTGTTATTGAATGATATGGAAAGTTGCCAGTTTTGAGCAGAGTAGAGGGCGTGAAATAATAGCGCAGTAGATCCGGGCTTTGTAAAAGTAGCTTGTCACTTGAACTACCCACAATAATCCTGCCTTAGTCCATTCATGTTGCTATAAAAGCATATTATGGACTGGGTGGCTTCTAAACAACTGATACTTAGGTTCTGATGATTGGGAAGTTCAAGATCAAGGTGCCATCAGATTCAGTGTCTGCTGGGGCCTCCTTTCTGGTTCATAAATACCCATCTTCTCACTGCATCCTCACAGGGTAAAAGAGGCCTAGAGATAAACGCATGCTTCCCCAAAGGATGCAGTAAGTAGGTCACTACACTTAAAGCTGCAGTTGTCTCAAGTTCACTTTTATCTGCTCCCGTCAGTAGAACAGCAAACACAAAATAGAATATTTGGCCTCAATTATTATGAAGAGGTAGTACTGCTGCAACATAATGAAAATAAGCAAAATGTTTCTGGTATGTGGGTGACAGGCTGGAACACATTTTGGTACCCTGGAGCCCTAACTATAAGTGGGCAGGTATATAACCATAGCAGCAGAAGGGCTTGCCATCAGGGACTCACAGCCGTCACAGATGGGGGTCTGCATTACCCCACCAGGCAATCCATTTGGCCAGCACAAGTGCTGTTTGAGGATGTGGGGAGTCTAGATGGGTGAAAGTGAGTATCCTTAGAGCTTCAGGACTAATAGCACCAGCAGTACCTTCCACTCTTGTAGGTTTTCCCAGAAATTGTTACCCATCAGAATCTCAGGTTAAATATTCTAACATGAAATGTGAACTTCATGTGAAAAGTAAGTGATTGTGTGGTATAATGGTGGACTTTAGCGTTTGCTGTTTCTCCTCCACTAATGTTCCCTTGACCTAACAGTGTACCCATCCCTAGTGTGTCTATCCCCCAGCAACTGTGGCAACTGTTGATAACTGATTATAACTTCACCCTTATCTTGATAACTGCCCAGTGCCAGATGGGAGCCACTACTTACCTAGGAATCTCATCTGGGATGTAACCCCTCTATCTCTACCACTGCCAGGCTGCAGTCAGCAGGCAATGATGAACAGACACAAGCTTACGAAAAAAAATCCAGCTCTCGTGGCCAAACTCTGTGGCACCAATAATACTCAGTCCACTTTGAGATTAATATATTCAAAGGCGCTTTTTTGTCCTTGAGAAATATGGTGTCTGGTTGGGCAGCTAAACCTCAGGTCCAGAAATTACTAAGATTAATGAACCTAATTTAAACAAACCTTTATTATCTAGAAATACATTATCTAAAGGGTCTAGAAAATAGGTTTTCTAGATTACAGCGAGTTTATGGGTGAAGCATTAACATTAAAATCATAGCCGGTTTGGATGGGAGTCTATAAATTTTTATTGCAATTTGCATGCTTTCTTAGACAGAAGATATTGGATATTATTTTAACTGTTCTTGATGCCTCAAAGTTATTGTTATTAACAGCTCTTACCGCTGGAAAGTACTATAATAGTGATGCCTCTGACTCTGCTCAGATGTGTTTGGATCTGCACCAAATGAATAACAATGTCTTTGTTTTGAGTTATGTTTGATTTTGATCATGTTGCTATCTCTTTCCATTACTTCACAATTTTGAGTGTCCGCACTCATTGCAGTTCTTTACTCCCTTTCAATTTGTTATTGTATTTTATTGACAGGGGAATTAAATATTAATAATTATTGAATGTGTACTGTGTACCAGGCATTTTCTAAGTGCTTCACATACATTAACTTGTTTAATCTTCACAATACCCAAACTCATTAGAATGTTTTACAAATTAGTAGCAAATTGGTCCTGCAAAACATTATACGTGGCTCTCTTGTACCATGTACATAAGCTGTAGTGCATGAACTTGCTGACATTTATTTTCTTTGCTGAGAAGCTTAATTTTTCTGTCCTCCTAGGTATTTACCTATACTTTGGATAAATAAGAGAGGTAAGGCATTAAAAGATAGTTGAGTTCAAGCTATCCCTATGAACATAAGAAATTATGTAATTGAGACTAAGAACACAAAGAAGTTGGAGTATTAACCACATTCCAGTAAGGTGTTGAAGATCTGCTTGCACAATGAAAGAGTGAGGGGCATTCTGAGTAAGAGAAATCATTTTTATGATGCTATATACTAAACAGCAAGTTTACAAATTAAACTGTTTAACCGCAGACAAAAGTTTTCACTAATTCTATGACTTCTAAAAAGGTTGTCCTCTCACATGGGCTACGGTAATTCTAAAGTGAGTCCCTTCTAGCTTTTCACTAATCCCTACAGTTTTATCAAGACTGTCTTAAATTTAACAGAAAAATCATGTTTCTATGAATAGCACATAAAAGAATGGATATCTTTAGAAGTATCCTTTAATATACATCCCAGCATTTTCTTGGATTCCAGCTGGAACCTGTTGTGATAACATGACCCTCTCATTCTCACACTTCTTAAGAAACAAGGTTGAGACCAACCCAGAGTCATTGACCTTTTTCTCCCCACTTTATTTGTGCTCTAATAAAAGTAACATAGCACCACCTGTATTATCCAATAAAATGTATCCAAGTTTCCCCTCTGGCTGGGTTCTTAGCTCTTACTCCAGGAGATGCTGGATTAGTGTCCCCATGGCCTCCCATTAGTTTAAGATATTCTTTTCAAACGTGTATAACACTCCTTGAAGTGTTATTGGTTTATAAATTACACTTGTTATTTCAAGGCAATAAATGGAATGATGAATGCATGCTTTGTTCAATCACCCTTTTATTCATGAAAGGCAAAACAAATATTCTAAAAAACATTTATCTACATCAAGAATAAGCTATAAACCTTTCAAAAATGCTGCAAGTAATCTGGGAAGGGACCACTAATTACTGTCATAACAAAGAATTCAATGGCTCTAAATGCTCATAGAACCATAGAATGTTAGAGATGGAAAATCTAGTATACCATCCTTCTCTTACAAACTAAATTTTTTACTTCTTAAAAAATTTTAGGCTCATGACCAAGTGTGGTGTCTCACACCTGTAATCCCAACACTTTGGGAGGCAAAGGCAGGCAGATCACTTGAGGTCAGGAGTTTGAGACTTCGTGGCCAATATGGTGAAACCTTGTCTCTACTAAAAATACAAAAATTAGCCTGGTGTGGTGGTGCATGCCTGTAGTCCCAGCTACTTGGGATGCTGAGGCAGGAGAATTGCTTGAGCCCATGAGGCAGATGTTTCAGTGAGCCAAGATTGCACCACTGCACTCCAACCTGGGGGACAGAGAGAGACTGTTTCCAAAAGGTTCAGGAGGTATATGTGCTGGTTTGTTACATGAATAAACCGCATGTTTCTGAAGCTTGTTGTATGAATGATTCCATTACCAAAGTAGATAGCATATTACCTGATAAATAGCCTTCAAACCCATGCTTTCCTCCCATTCTCCTACTTCAAGCAGTCCCCATTGTCTATTGTTTCTTTTGTGCCCATGTGTATTCAGTGTTTAGCTCCCATCTATAAGTAAGAACATGTGATACTTGGTTTTCTGTTACTGCACTAGTTCACATAAGATAATGGCTTCCAGCTGCAACCATGTTGCTACAAAAGGACATGATTTTATTCTTTTTAGTGACTGCATAATATTCCATAGTGTATATGTACCACATTTTCTTTATCCAGTCCACCATTCATGGACATCTTGATTGATTCCGTGCCTGGTATTGTAAATAGTGCTGTGATATACATAAGAAAACGTGTCTTTTTGGTAGAACAATTTATTTTCTTTGGGTATATACCCAATAGTGAGACTGCTGGTTCAAATTGTAGTTTTAAGTTCTTTCAGAAATCTGCATACTGCTTTCCAAAGTGGCTGAAATGATTTACATTCCCATAAGCAGTGTAGAAGTATCCCCATTTCTCTGCAGCCTCACCAACATCTGTAAATTTTTGGCTTTTTAATATTCTGACTGGTGTTAGATGGTATCTCATTGTGGTTGTGACTTGCATTTCTCTAACGATTAGTTATAATGAGCAATCTTTCAATACATTTCTTGGGTGCATGTATGTCTTTTGAGAAATGTCTGTTCATGTCATTTTTTCACTTTTAAATGAGGTTATTTGCTTTGCTTGCTGATTTAAGTTTCTTATAGATTCTGGATACTAGACTTCTGTCAGATGCATAGTTTCTGAATATTCTCTTCCATTCTGTAGGGTGTCTGTTTGCTGTATTTATAGTTTCTTTTGCTGTGAAGACGCTCTGTAGTTTAATTAGATCCCACTTGTTGATTTTTGTTTTCATTGCAATTGCTTTTGGAGACTTATTCATAAATTATTTGCCAAAGCTGATGTCTAGAATGGCTTCCTAGGTGTCTTTTGGAATTTTTATTCTTTTATGTCTTACATTTAAGTCTTTATCTAATTTTCCATATGGTGAAAGAAAGGGGTCCAGTTTCAATCTTCAGCAAATGGCTATCCAGTTACTTCAGCACCGTTTATTGAATACAGTCTTTTCCCATTGCTTATTATTGTTGAATTTATTGAGGACCAGGTGGTTACAGGTGTATAGCTTTATTTCTGGCTTCTCTATTGTGTTACATTGTTCTATGTGTGTTTTTCTCTTTTATAACAAGTACTATGCTGTTTTGATTTCTTTAGCCTTGTAGTATAGTCCGAAGTCAGCTAATGTGATGCCTCCAGCTTTGTCCTTTTTCTTAGGATTACTTTGGCAATTTGGGCTCTTTTTGGTTCCATAAGAATTTTAAAATAATTTGTTCAACTTCTGTGAAAAATGACATTGAGAGTTTGATAGAAATACCATTAAATCTGTACAATGCTTTGAGCAATATGGCCATTTTAACAATATGGATTATCCTATTCATGAGCATGGAATGATTTTCCGTTTATTTGTGTCATCTCTGATTTCTGTCAGCGGTGTTTTGTAATTATTGTTTTAGAGATCTTTCATCACTATGGTAAGCTGTATTCCTGGATACTTTATCCTTTTTGTGGTTATTGTAAATGCAATTGCATTCTCGATTTGGCTCTGAGCTTGAACTTTACTGGGACAAAGAAATGATACTGATTTTTACACACTGATCATTATACCCTTAAGCTTTACTAAAGTCATTTATCAGTTCTAGAAGCCTTGTGGTGGAATCTGGGGTTTTCTAGGTATAGAATCATATCATCTGTGAAGAGAGAGAGTCTGACTTCTTATTTGGATGCCTTTTTTTTTTTCTTTTTAACTTTCTCTTGTCTGATTGCCCTGGCTAGGACTTCCAGTACTGTCCTGAATAGGAGAAGTGAGAGGGGACATCCTTCTTCTCCTCCTGTTCTCAAGTAGAATGCTTCTGTTTTTTTCCCCTTCAGTAAAATGTCAACTGTGGGTATGTCATAGATGGCTCTTATTTTGAGGTACTTTCCTTTGATACCTGGTTTATTGGGGGTTTTTAATATGAAGGGATGTTAAATGTTATCAAGTCATCTCTGCATCTGAGATGATCATACGTTTTTGTTGTTAATTCTATTTATGTGGTAAATAAAATTTATTGGTTTGCATATGCTAAACCAAACTTGCACCCCAGGAATAAAGTCTACCTGATCATGGTGAATAAGGTTTTCAGTGTGCTGCTGGATTTGGTTTACCAGCTTTTTTGTTGAGTATTTTTGTGTCTGTGCTCATCAGGGGTAATGGCATGAAGTTTTCTTTTTTCATTGTGTCTTTTCCAGGATTCCGTATCAGAATTATGCTGGTTTCATAGAATGAATTAGGGAGGAGTTTCTCCCCCTCAATTTTTAAGAATAATTTCGGTAGGATTTGTACTACTCCTTCTTTGTACATCTGGCAGAACATTGCTATAAATCAGTCTCATTCAGGACTTTTTTTTCTTTTTTTTGGTTGGTAGACATTTTATTACTGATTCAATTTTGGAACTTGTTATTGATCTGTTCAGGATTTAATTCTTCCTCATGCAATCTTGGGAAGGTGTATGTTTCCAGGAATTTACCCATTTATTCTAAGTTGTCTAGAGTGCATATATGTATTTGTAATAGTCTCTGAGGATGTTTTATATTTCTGTGGGGTCCGCTGTAATGTCATCTTGGTTTTTTCTGATTGTGTTTTTGTCGTCTTTATTATTTTTTAACCTAGCTAGCAGTTTATCAATATTGTTTAATTTTTCAAATAACCATATTTTAATTTTGTTGATCTTTTATATGGATTTTCACATCCTCAATTTTATTCAGTTCAGCTCTCATTTTGGTTATTATTTTATTTTTGCTAGCTATGGGATTGGTTTGCTCTTGTTTCTCTAGTGCCTGTAGATGTAACATTAGGCTGTTAATTTGAGATCTACATGTCTACTTTTTAGACTGTATCTGAACCTGGAAGAATAAGGAGTTCTAAAGAGACAACTCTCCTGAAAGCAAAAACACCTTTTAAAAGTTCCCATCTTGTAAAGTGTCCTACAAATTATTCCATATAATAACATGCAAGTTTATCCAGTGGCATGACTGAGCATTTTGTGACTTCTGTGAGGGATGGGCTTAAACTTGAGGGTGAAGAAAAGAGAAATGACGCTTTACACAGTGTTAGGAGACAAAAGACCACCTTTCTCCCTAAATCTGATATTCCAAAATACCAATTTTAGAATTCTTTTAATGTATTAACACTTCACTTTCTCATTTTATCTCTTAAAAATTTAGGAAAAGTAATCCTTAAGCATTTACATGGACAATTCCACAGACTCTATTCAAACAATATAATATATACGTGATATAAAGCAATATCCAAAGAAAGGGGTAGCTAGTGGCTTAGGAATCTCTATATTTGACACTACCACAAATAACTTTGCCCGAGTATGCTACCATTAACCCATCTCCCACCTTGGACCAACAAATACACATCTTTTTGTTTCTTTTCTCTTTATTTTGAAATAATTTTAAATTTAAAAAGAGCATACACAGAACTTGCAAGAATAGCACGCTTCACTCAGGATCCCTAATTGGCAATATTTTATTCTCTGTATATGTGCATATATGTATACATTATTGTCATCTTTCCAACAAGTGAAATTATATAGCAAATACGATGCTCCATTATTCCTAAACAGTGTTCATTACCTAGAAAATACTTTCCCACAAATGACAACACAAACATCTTAATCAAGAAATTAACATTTATAAAACACTACTATCTAATGCACAGACTCATTCAAATGCTCAATATTGCCCTTTAGAGATTTTTTCTTCTTCTAACTCAGGATTCCATCCAGGATTACACATTGTATTTAATTGCCATGTCTCTTTAGTCATTTTCAATATGAAATTTTTCTTTAACTTGTCTTTTTGTGATCTTGATATTTTTAGTTCAACTGAGGTATTTTGCAGAATGTCTCAATTTGGACATACTGGATATTTCCTCATGATTGCATTTAGGCTCTGGATTTATTGAAGAATATCACAGAAAAGATATAATGTCTTTCTTAGTGCATTACACCAGCAGGCACATGATATTGATTCGTCCTATTTCTCTTAGTCACTTGGTTAAGGTGGTGTCTGCCAGGTTTCTCCACTGGAATGTGACCATAATTTCCTCTTGCAATCAATGGGCATTTTGCATAGAAATGCGTTGAGACTATGTAAATAACTGCTCCTCAAAGAACTTCTGCCCCGATGATTATTTACCTGAATCAGTTGTTACTATGATAATTGCCAGAGTGCCCTTCTAATTCCATTGTATTACTATATATGATTAATTAATTAATGTGTATATTTGTGGATACAATTTAAACACACAACTTATATGTGATATATACAATGTATAGGATATAAATTATAATACATGTAAAACATAGTCAATAACTATAAGGAGGTGGTTTTTTCTAAACAATTTGCTTATTCATTCATCTTTAGTATGAATGCATGGAGAGAAATATATATTTTAATGGATTATAACTCATTACAATAATCATTTCTTTTAAATCTCAAATTCTACCTTATCTGGCCAAAAGAAACATGGTTAGCTGATTCCTGTGTTCTTTCAAAGAGTGTCTTTTCTTGGCACTCCTTACATTTCTGGAGCAAACGGTAGTCAAGGCTCACCTTATACTTTCATTTCCCCAGTCACATCAGCAAACAGAAGCAGCTCTTTATTTTTTCAAGGAACCCTGGCTCTCCTTAAGATCACAGTACTAGGAATGCCCACTGGTACCGAGATGTTATGCTTCCAGGCCTCCTCAATGAAGACAGCTAGGAAATGTACGTGTGTATATACACATAAACTCTTAAACACAAACGTATATATATATATATCTCCACATATATCTGTTTATTTCTTTATTTTTCTATATATCCACATAACTCATATGTCTACATATCTGTATTTATCTATACATATATATATGTGTGTGTAGATATAAATAGATCCACATGTGTATTTATGTGTATCTATGTAAAGGTAAATACAAGCTTCAGAAATTTATATCAGTACATGTATAATTATGTATTTAAAAAAATGAGTTCATACCAATTCTTCCCATTGCAATCCAACAAGAGAGTTCACTCTACCCTTTACCTTTTCCGTATTTGTAATTCTTTTATCAATGAGAAATCTGAAACCTATTTTTCAAAATATAATTTATGTAGAGTTAACCCTCCATATCCATAGGTTCCTCATCTGTGGACTCAATCACAGGTAAAAAAAAATATTCAAATTTTACAAATGATAAAATAATATAATGATAGAAATACACAAAATTTAAAAATACAGAATAAGTATATAATAATCATTATATGAAGTATTATAAGTAATCTAGAGATTATTTAGAGTATAGAGGAGGATGTATACAGGTTATATGCAAATCTATGCCATTTTATATAAGAAACTTGAGCATTTTAGTATTTTGGTGTTTAAAGGGGTTCCTAGAGCCAATCCCTCATGGAAACTGATGAATGATTAATTCTTTTTAAATATATAACCACTTTCCTGACAACCCCATATAATTAAATGGCTCCTGTTTTGCAGACACTATAAGCTCTATGGGCTGTCATTGCTTCTTTAGCAGTAATACTCAGGTATTGGTTTATAGACCTCATCATATTGGCCCCCTCTCTGCAGGTCTTGCCTATGGTGGCCAACTCAAAGGAACAGACAAGAGGAGGCAAAAAAAGAGTAAATATCCACCCTTAAATTCTCAATTATGATGGGAATTCCAATAAGCATTTCCTCTCTATAAATGCCTTTCTTAGAAACAGTTTCTAATTTCTCTTATAGAACTTGCTAGATATAAAGGTCAAGCTTATCAACCTATAGGTATCCACCAACAGTATGTAATCTTTTTGAGGGTTGAATGTATAGCCATCTTATTACCTATTATATCTCTTATAGATTAGTGGTTTAAGAAATATTTTTAATAAATTAACAACTCATTAAAAATGTTTACATCTAATATGAAGCTAAGTAAAAGAGTTGATTGACAGATGACAATGAAAAGAAGATTGAAAACACAGGAACAAATTAATAAGACAATATTAAGTAAAAAGGGCAGTCTGAATAGAATGCATGAACTATGAGGAAATTTAATAATTCTCATAAAATCGGTTTTGGGAGATTCCTTGGCTGATGCTTATTCTAACCACCAGAAAGCAATAGTACTTTCAGATTTCATCTGATTAACAATTAATGGGCTTGCTCACTTTGCCTACTAATTTTTATATTTGGAGAGTGGTATTCAACAGGCAGTTACATTGCGTATACAGACTGGAAGCGGACAAATCATAGCATACCAGAAGACAGACAGAATGGCATGATAGCAACATGTGAGGAAAGGATGGAGGGATCCAGGATGCAGAGAATGGGGTTCTGGAGCTTCAGTATGGCTGCCCTCAAATATCTGAGGAATGCTATTTATATTTATTTATTCATTAACTTTTGCTTCAAAGGGCAGAACTCATGCCAGAGATAGAAATATATAGCTAAGCGGGTAGTAGCACAATACAAGGTAGAATTATCAACAGAAATGCCAAAGTCCAGAATAAACTACTTGGCAATATGTCAGTGGAACAATTTAATTGGGTGGTGGGCAACTGATCATCACAGGTGTCACTGCATCAGCTCTGGAGTAAAAGAACCCAAATGTTTTCTTTCACATCTAGGATTTATAATTTTGTGACTATGAGTTGCTTTTACTTCAGTGTGAATTCTTATTTTTCCTTTTTAGAGACAGGGTCTCACTCTATTACCCAGGCTGGAATGCAATGATGCAATCATAGCTCACTGCAGCCTTAAACTCTTGGGCTCAAGCCATCCTCCTGCCTCAGCTTCCTAAGCAGCTGGGACTACAGGCACATTCCACCACACCCAGCAAATTTTTGTAATTTTTTTGTAGATACAGGGTCTCACACTATGTTGCCCAGGCTGGTCTTAAACTGGGACCAACCATCCTTCCACCTCAGCCTCCCAAAGTGTTGGAATTATAGGCATGAGCCACCATCCTCAGCTCTAAATGGTTTCAGTTGATATGAACCTTAGTTACTGTATTAGTTCTTTAGGTTTCTTTAACAAATTATCACAAACTTGGTAGCTTTAACAACAGAAATTCATTCTCTCACAATTCTGGAAGCTGGAAGTCTGAAATCAGTCCCACTAGGTTAACATCAGGGTGTCGGCAAGAACCATTATCTCCCCAGAAGCTTTAGGGGAAAATGTGTCCTTTGCTGCTTTGAGTTTCTGGTGGTTGCTCATATTCCTTGGCTTTTGGCTGCATCACTCCAGTCTCTGCCTTTGTGGTAATATGGCCATCTCCTCTTAGGTCTGTGATCTCTTTATCTCTCCTTCATATGAGGATGCCTGTAGATAAAACCTGGCTAATTCAGGATAATCTTCCTGTTTCAAAATTCATAATCACATCTGCAAAGGCTTTGCCATATAAAGTAACATTCACAGATTTCAGGGACTTAGACATAGATAGTTTGAGGTGGTGATATTGAGGGTAAGGGGTGAGCAGGCATTATTTAGTCTACTACAGTCCCCTTAGCAACGGAGGAAATCCTAGCTAGGATGGTGCAAATAACAGTTTATTCCATTTCTGCTACTACCTTGTCAAGTGTAACACAGCCTGCAGTCACGTCTTTGCAGTGTTGTCCTAGCAGTATGTTCCAGTTACTGTGCCTCATTCCTAGCATTTGGTTCCCTGACTGAGACCTCCTTTAGGGAAAAAGAACAAATTCCCCTTGAGTAGCCACTGTCTGCCCTGGTCTCCCCTAGCCCTCTCTAGTAAGCATATATGCCAGTGTTTGTATGGGGTGGATATAGCCTAAACCATCAAAATTGCTCATTTCCAATTAAGATTGCCATCTTTGATTTCTAAATATTTGGTTGAATGAGCCGGCAGAAAGTTCGGAAGGAGAACTATATTTATGGAGAAGACCTCATGTGCTGAGTAAATTAAGATACTTTGTACACGCTTTTCCACTTGATCATCAAATAATTGTTGATCTTATCCTCAATTTAAAGATGAGGATCAGAATTAAAAATGTCATGTCGTCTTTGTTTTAACCTCAACATCTGTCAAGGAGGTAGTATTTTTCTCATTTTTATAGAAGTGGTAATGAAGCTCAGAAGTTAGTTGTGTTTTTTTGTTTTGTTTTGCTTTGTCAAAAACACATAGATATTACATGGTAGAGCCAGAATTTGAAAATACGTTCTGCTTCAAAACATGTGTCCCTAAAATCAAAAGGTTAAAAAAAAAAAAGGTTTTACAGGTAAAATGAACAGAAGTATGCTATGGAAGTCCCTTGGTTATTTTACTATGATGCCCAACGGCCCACTATTAGCACTTTGTTCTTTCGGGTTAAGATGCAATGTTTCCTAATAACATATTAATGTCTCTAAGATGTACTGTATATTAATGTTTTGTATTTGAGGTTAAATTTAATCAAAAGAGAAAAATGTGAAATGTACATCTAAATGTAAAGTCTGGCAAGGATGGGCAGTGATTCTGGACAACTAGCTGAAGTGGTTCAGTATGAGAATTTGGATTATACTGGTGATCCCAAAATAAGAAATGAAAAGAGCTCCAGAGGCAAAAGTCTCATCCTTCACAATGTGCTAAAAATGAGGTTTAGCAGAACTCTCTACTGAGACTCCACCAAGTCTTTCTGATGCTGTTACATGGAAAAGTTTTAAATGATGTTTTTCAATATTTTTAAAGGTGAGATCACACCAATAAATTGAAAGTTTCATGAATAAAACTGTCTTTGGAATTACCTACCTTATTTGTGTGAATACACACTCAGTGAATTTATGATGATTAATGGTAATACGATGAACACCACAGTGCATAATAATGATTTGCTACTTATTATAAAACATTGCCAATATTTTGTACACCCAAGCAGCACAACATGCAAGAAATTCAATGAAACCTTTTTAAACAAGCCATGGGGAAAGAGAAGAGCAGATCAAGCCACACACGCTATCTTTGGGGACAGAGGAGTCTCTTCCATCATAAATTGATTGCTCTGGCACCCATGAAAGGCAACAGGGGCATTTAGAGGACTGCATAAAGAGCTATCACTGTCACTAAGAAAGAGGAGACAGAAGACTGCCTCAAAGGAACGTAGTGTTTCTGAACCTGTGAGAACACAAAGATAAAACTTCCTTCAAAATTAATAAATTTTGAGTTCTGGATAGCTGAAAACAATACAGGAAAACAACATAAAAAAAAAACCCTCCATACTTTCAGCATAATGTGAAATGTGAAATACCCGAACTTCAAAATTAGTGTAAATTATTTAGTAAATGCACCAAAACTCAGCAGGTAATCTTTCACCTTCATTCCTCACCACAAAGGCAGGCCAAGAAAGTCTGTGGGAAGGGAGACCAGGAGAGGTAGTCATGGGAATAATGTCAACATAAAACCACTATGAGAAAGCTAAAGTTTACCCTCAGTGTAAAAATATTAAACATTTTTAAAAAGTGATTTGTTAGATTAGAACACAGTCTAAACAGTTTATAGGAAAGAGGCTTAAAAATGCATACTGCTTGAAGTGACAGTCCTCAAGATACTTAAATTCTGGGAAATTTTTTTTAAAAATGAAGAAAAAGAAGCCGTTTAGAAATTGAATGGTGAAAGATAAAAAAATGAAAAAGATCAGAATTTGGGGTTTTGAAAGACCAAGAGAACCAAAAATATTAGAGGACACACAAATACTCTCCTGTTACACATATACACGTGCACACACACAAATCCATCAAAGAGTACAAATTTTGCTACAATGAAAAAAACTTTGCTGAAGTTGCTTGAGGGAGCTGCTCTTAAAGAGAGCCAAATCAAGAACAAACTTCCATTCACAATTGCCACAAAGAGAATAAAATACCTAGGAATACAACTAACAAGGAATGTAAAGGACCTCTTCAAGGAGAACTACAAGCCACCGCTCAACGAAATAAGAGAGGACACAAACAGATGGAGAAACATTCCATGTTCATGGTTAGGAAGAATCAATATCGGGAAAATGGCCATACTGCCCAAAGTAATTTACAGATTCAATGCTATCCCCATCAAGCTACCGATGACCTTCTTCACAGAACTGGAAAAAACCACCTTAAACTTCATATGGAACCAAAAGAGAGCCCGCACAGCCAAGTCAATTCTAAGCAAAAAGAACAAAGTGGGAGGCATCACACTACCGGACTTCAAACTATATTACAAGGCTACAGTAATCAAAACAGCATGGTACTGGTACCAAAACAGAGATATAGACCAATGGAACAGAACAGAGGTCTCGGAGGCAACACAACATATCTACAACCACCTGATCTTTGACAAACCAGACAAAAACAAGCAATGGGGAAAGGATTCCCTGTTCAATAAATGGTGTTGGGAAAGCTGGCTACCCATGTGCAGAAAGCAGAAACTGTACCCCTTCCTGACACCTTACACTAAAATTAACTCCAGATGGATTAAAGACTTAAACATAAGACCTAACACCATAAAAACCCTAGAAGAAAATCTAGGCAAAACCATTCAGGACATAGGTGTAGGCAAGGACTTCATGACCAAAACACCAAAAGCATTGACAACAAAAGCCAAAATAGACAAATGGGACCTAATCAAACTCCACAGCTTCTGCACAGCAAAAGAAGCAGTCATTAGAGTGAATCGGCAACCAACAGAATGGGAAAAAATTTTTGCAGTTTACCCATCTGACAAAGGGCTGATATCCAGAATTTACAAAGAACTAAAACAGATTTATAAGGAAAAAACTAACAAGCCCATTCAAAAGTGGGCAAAGGATATGAACAGATACTTTACAAAAGAAGACATGCATGAGGCCAACAAACATATGAAAAAATGCTCATCATCACTGGTCATCAGAGAAATGCAAATCAAAACAACTTTGAGATACCATCTTGTGCCAGTTAGAATGGCTATCATTAAAAAATCTGGAGACAACAGATGCTGGAGAGGATGTGGAGAAATAGGAACACTTTTGCACTGTTGGTGGGAGTGTAAATTAGTTCAACCATTGTGGAAGACAGTGTGGCAATTCCTCAAGGACCTAGAAATAGAAATTCCATTTGACCCAGCAATCCCATTACTGGATATATATCCAAAGGCTTACAAATCGTTCTACTATAAGGACATGTGCACATGAATGTTCATTGTAGCACTGTTTCCAATAGCAAAGACCTGGAACCAACCCAAATGCCCATCAATGATAGACTGGACAGGGAAAATGTGGCACATATACACCATGGAATATTATGCAGCCATCAAAAACGATTAGTTTGTGTCCTTTGTAGGGACATGGATGAACCTGGAAACTGTCATTCTCAGCTAACTGACAGAAGAGCAGATCAAACACCGCATGTTCTCACACATAGGTGGGTGTTGAACAATGAGAACACATGGACACAGGGAGGGGAGCACTACACACTGGGGCCAGTTGGGGGGAAATAGGGGAGGGATGGTGGGCGGTGGGGAGCTGGGGAGAGATAGCAAGGGGAGAGATGCCAGATGTAGGTGATGGTGAAGAAGGCAGCAAATCACACTGCCACGTGTGTACCTATGCAACAATCTTGCATGTTCTTCACTTGTACCCCAAAACCTAAAATGCAATAAAATAAATAGGGGAAAAAAAAAGAAAAAAACCGCACTACCAGATTCCTCCAAACTAAATGAATACCCCAAAATGAATGAAAAAATGTGAACTAAAGAAGCCACACAAAGTGATTATTTTAAAAAAGTTAAAAAATGAAATTCAATACCCCTCAAGCAATGAAAATGCTTCCTGAACAACCAATAATGTGCCAGAAGAAACTGTAAGACAATACTCCAAAGTAAGTTAATTGTACACAGATGTTTGGAGATAGGAAAACCACTAATTTTTTTTAAATTGGAAATTCAAATTGATGATTGGAAATTGGCAAGAGTGGGAGAGAGAAACAGTAAGAAAATAGTTGTTTGAACTCAGAAAAGGAATGTAACCAAACAAAAAAACAAAAGACTAATAAAGGAAAATAAGTATTTAACAAGAACCATTGAAGAAATCTGGAAAAATCTCAAACAGAATGAAACCGAAATTAATAAAAAGGTCCAGAGAAAGATAAAGATAAAAATAAAGGATGGAAAAAGAATGAAATTAATATATCTGGAGTCCCTAAATTAAAAAAACAAAACCCCTAAAGCAAAACATTGTTAACAGTGCTAATGCTTAAATGTATAAACCAAAAGCAAAATTTCTATAAATACCTGAATCTACATATTGAAAGAACCCACAGACACATGGAATATCTAGCCTGAAAGGACGGACTATGAGATGTCTATACTACAAAGTATTACACAGATATATAAAATGAAGCTGATTTCTATGAACTGATATGGAGTAACAGCTGGACTATATTTTGAAGTGACAAAAATCAAAGTAGAAAGAAATATCTATAACATATATATTTCATGTCAGAAACATACATATTTCATGTAAGAAAAAAATGGATATAAAATATGTATGTATATGATTATGCAAGAATGAAATGAAGAAAAGCCATAAATTAAAGAGATTTACTACCTCGAGGGTATAGGCAGAAGTCCAGGTTGACAGAGAAAAGAAATGGGTATATCTGCGTGGTTTCTGTTTTTTTTGTTTGTTTGTTTGTTTGTTTTTGTTTTGTTTTGCATGTTTTTGTATCATTCTGACATTTAGGACCATGTTAAGATTTCAAATATTCAAAGAAATAATTATCAGACAGAATTTGGGAAAATACAAACTGGAATACAAACTGTAACAAATCTAATTTTCTCGCAAATAACCCAACCCCACTGAATGAAATGGAGAGAAAAATAACACTGAAAACAGTATTTTTCTAGAACTAAAAGAGCTGTACATAAACATTCTTCTTGAGTTCAGCAGTCCCCAACCTTTTTAGCACCAGGCACCAGTTTCCTGGAAGACAATTTTTCCACGGGGGTGTGAGGGGCAGCGATGGCGGAATATGGTTTCGGGATGAAACTGTTCCACCTCAGATTACCAGGCACTATTAGATTCTAATAAGGAGCCTCAACCTAGATTCCCTCCCATGTGGAGTTCACAATAGGGTTTGAGCTCCTATGAGAATCTAATGACACTGCTGATCTCACAGCAGGTGGAGCAGAACTCAGGTGGTAATATTCCCTAGTCTGTCATTTACCTCCTTATGTGCAATACAGTTCCTAACAGGCCACAGTACTGGTCCATGTTTTCCAGTTGGAGACTCCTGCTTTAGTTGGCAAATTAGTTTTTCCCAGCTATATGGACTACATTTTTTTAAATACATTATGTGAATTAAAGGATTGAGAAAATTAGTAAATATATTGTGGATACTGAGAGCCAGTTTCTCACTGTTAGGAGTTACAAATAGAGAAATCTAGAATAAATCCTGTGGTGTAGAATTGAAATTGTAAGTATAAGATAATAGATGAATGTGTATGTGTGCGTATGCAATATAAATATATGTATTATACTAGCATATATGACCTCTAAAATGGTCTTGAATTAAGTGACATTCCAATATAACGAACACAAGTAGTATCTATATTTTGGTTCTAAATACCATTCTCTACTAAAATAAAACAGGCTTCCTTGGAGGAATGTCTAATTCAAGTTCCCAGTCAGGGAAAGTAGATGTTGAATCTAAAATATTGTGAGATTCCAATAACCAAAAGAAGTGCTCAAAAAGTTCCAGAAGCATTCTCAAAAGATACAGAAGCAATTCAAAAGAGCTTTCAATGCCCAAATCTATGAAAATGTGAGCAAAAACAGATAGTAATGAATTATATTCTAGAAAATAAAGTCAATATTCATGAGTCTACACTGATATAAATAAATGAATAAGAAATATGTGTGGGGCCGGGCGCGGTGGCTCACGCCTGTAATCCCAGCACTTTGGGAGGCCGAGGTGGGTGGATCACGAGGTCAAGAGATCGAGACCACCCTGGTCAACATGGTGAAACCCCGTCTCTACTAAAAATACAAAAAATTGGCTGGGCATGGTGGCGCATGCCTGTAATCCCAGCTACTCAGGAGGCTGAGGTAGGAGAATTGCCTGAACCCAGGAGGTGGAGGTTGCAGTGAGCCAAGATTGCGCCATTGCACTCCAGCCTGGGTAACAAGAGCGAAACTCCGTCTCAAAAAAAAAAAAAAAATGTGTGAGTGGGGGCATTTTTTTTTATAGTAGAAAAATTAATAAATGTAGCAGAAATATCAGAAAATCATCATTTAGCAAATATCAAGTCATCATTGTTCCAGTTAGGAATTGGTCTTTGCGCTAATTAAGCCCACTTATTGTCCCTTCCCTTCAAATCATCTTTTGGGGTTGTCTTAACAGGTCCTCTTCTGCCTAGAAAATACAGCTTATTCTACTACGTAGCTCTACTCTCAGTTGGAGGTCTCCACCCATCCTTCCTTCCCATTCCTTCTGGTTTTTGCCTCATTCTACTAATATCATGTGAATGACTTTACTATCACAGTGAGGAAAGGAGTATATAAATTAAATCACAATAGTCTTAACTTTCAAAAAATTAAAAATCCCAACAAATGGAACATAAAAATAGTTTCTCTTCATTCAGATATCCTACATAAGAAACTGGCATAGAATAGATGGTATAGGGTAAGAAGATGGGAAAAAAAATTGATAAAATATGCTTATCTAGTGTACATTCTCCTTATTCTGGAAGTCCATGAGTCTTCCTGAGACTTGTTTCTGGGATTCAGTCTTTCATTCCACATTTCATGCTTAAAATGGAAGCAGAACCTATAGTAGGGAAAAGGGAAGAAAAGGGGAGTGTGATTTGGGAACCTTGGTTTACTATCTGTTTGTGATTCTATCAACTACAAGAGACAAGGATTTTATTTTACTTCTCGTTATCACTATACAAGACCTTATGGAAAATACTAACAACTAAATTTACAGCTTATAAATGGCTTTCACATATATGCTACCAATTAAACTTTACAAGGTGAAGATCTGTGGTAAAGTTATAAATTATCTTGATTGGGACTCTAAGGTTTAAAGAAGTGAGCACAATGTTTCCCAAACTTCTCTGAGCATTGGAAATCACCAGGGTACTTCAAAATTTACTAGTGTCTGAGTTCCATCTCAGAAAACGTGATTTAATTGGTTTGGGATATCATCTGTGCATTGGAATCTTTAAAAGATCAAAAGATGCTTCCAATGTGCACTTAAGCTTGAAGTCTACTTACTTGGTAAGTTTCCAAAGTTCTAGAACTGGAAAGAAACAGAACCTAGGATTAATTTCAGGACCCAGGGTGTCTACTTCGCTACTTTCAACATAGCTGATAAAATATTCATATACATATTTGTATGTATGTGTATACACACACACACATAAATATATATATATATATATATATATATATATGCAATAAACAAACTTATAGGAAACTCAGTAAAATGAATTTTCTCTCTTTTTCCACTAACTTTACTGCCATAGAGTTTAAAATTGGGTGGATACTGGTTGGTGGAAAAGAATTGCAGCCAGGAGATTAGATCCAGAAGATGACAGGTGAGCACAGTCAATGTCAGGGTGAGTGAGGGAAGAGGTGGGAGAAAGAAGAGTGCCCGTGGCCATTCCTGTGAAAACCGAAAATCAGAATGATGCAGTGGAACATGTCATGTGGACCTAAGGGACGAAGCCAAGCCACTCAGCCAATGTCAAGAATTTGATGGCAACTGTGATAGCCTAGTTGCCTCCCGTGGAAAGAGATAAAAAACATTTCTTGCAGACACGCAAATTGAATAAAAAGTCAAAACCCATCGGCATGCTGTATCCAGATCCATCTCATACGCAAGGACACACAAAGTCTTAAACAAAAGGTTGGAGGAAGACTCACCAATCAAATGGAGAGCAAAAAATAAAACCAAAAACCAAAAAACAAACAAAAAAACAAAACAAAACAGGCAGTTGTAACTTTCGTCTTTGACAAAATAGACTTTAATAGTAACAAAGACTAAAAGAAACAAAGAGGGACATTACACAATGGTAAAAGGATCAATGTAACAACAGGAGTCAATGATCATAAATATATATGCACCTAATACAGGAGCACCCAGACACATAAGACAAGTTCTTAATGACTTATAAAGAGACTTGGACTCCCGCACAATAACAGCGGGAGACTTTGACACCACATTGTTAATATTCGACGGATCAACGAGATAGAAAATTAACAGGGACATTTATGATTTGAACTCCGACCTGGAACAAGTAAACTCAGTGAGTATTTATAAAATTCTTCATCCCAGGTCCACAGAGCATACATTTTTTTCAGTACCACATTACACCTATTTTGAAAGTGACCACATAAATGGAAGTAAAACACTCTTCAGCATTTGCATAGCATTTCACAGATTTAAATGAAATATTGGTTGGTTGTTTGGTATTTTCTTCCCTTATTCCTTCCTGTCTCTGCTGTTAAATACAATTATTGGCATAAAAGAGGTTTTTAATACCTATTTTTAGATTGCATTCTAGCCTGGGCAATAGAGCAAGACTCCTGTTCTCTCTCTACCTTTCTCTTTCTTCCTTAAAAAAAAAAAAAAAAAAAAAAGAGTTGGTTATTTTAAGGCAGTTTGCCAAAAATGAAATATTTATACCTTCTATAAGAGAAAGTATAGTTATAACTGATGTATTTAATTCACATCTATCAACCTTTGCCCAAACACTAGAGCTTAGAGAACTGGAGGGAAGTATTCTAAACATTTGATTTGAGAAACATTGCTCTATAGAATGATCAGCAGTTCTTTCAAGACTTACTTGAAAGTGGCACTCCTTTTTTTTTTTTTTGAGTTAATAATTCCTATCTCAAAAATTGTTGAGTTAATAATTTCTATTATAAAAAAACATTTCTCATCAAGTAGGAGTGAGGAGGTTATTAGATACAGCTGTATACAGTAAAAATCAAAGTTGGCCAAGGTTTTCCACTTGTGGTAAGTCTTGATCCTGAAACAATTTTGTGGGCAGTTGCCAGAAACATCGACCTAAAAAAAATTATACACAACCCCACCACTCTCCCCACTACACACAACTTTGCTATTTCAGAAACATGGTCCCTACTACCTTGTATTTCTACTTCAATGTTTTCATAGTTAGCCTGTTTATAGTTAGAAAAAATTAAATTGGTCTAGTCTACTTCGTATTAAAATAAATAGCATTTTTAAATGGAAGTTGAAAAAATGCTAATGCCAACCAATTATGGTATTTTCACAATACATATAGACAAAGCCTGCCTATTTCTGAAACCAGAGATTTCATGGCTTATTACTATTTACAGGGAGAAAGGATTTATTGTATCTATTTCAAAACCTTTAATATGCTTCCCAAAAAGTTATCTGGTTCAGCAAATAAAGAAAACAGGAGAAGAGAAAATAAATAGTAATCAGAAGACAATGTAATGTCTACTGTGCTACTCCTACTGTGTCACAGAACAAAATAATTATATGCATATTTTCAAAATGGAAATGATTTCAAAATGTCCCAGTTTCCAATCTGTAAGCTGAGATTACTGCAGTTGTTTCTCACTCTCTCAGGTACATTTTAGTTATATATGGTAATTAAACTTAACCTATGCTTTGAGCCTCCTAGTCCACTTGATCACAGAAGATGTGATTATATTCACTTCATGGTCCATATAATCTATCCTGGCTTAAGTGCAGTCAGTTCAGGCATTTCCCCTCTTTTGCTTAGTCCCTGGGGTGTCACCTGGCTTTTAGGGGGAAGTGTTTGGGCCACAGTCCTCATCATCATTCATGTTGACATCCACTGAGATGAACCATCAGCTCCTCTAGGTCTAGCGTGACATTTTTCAAATAGCATCGCTTGGGACACCCACTTCCTATCTGGTTTCTGGCTCTGTGTTCATGGTACTTTATACTGTGCTTTTTTCATCATGACTGTAAATGACTTTTTAATCTTTCTGGCCTTCATCATGTTCACAGAGTCATGGGGAGGACCTTTATCCTAGGGTGTGTCCACAGACTGTTCTGGAACTGTCTTTCGCCTTTTCTGTTGCAGACTGTTATACAACTCAATGTCAGCAACTTCACATGGCTCCAGTCTTTGAGGATTCCAGTCTGAATGCAAGAGCTGGGTGCCCTGTACAATCAGATCCTGAAACACACTGTCATGCACATTTACTCTGAGATCTCAAGAAAGACTATCTGATTCTCAAGAACATCCTCTTTGTGTAACTCTAATTTACTTTGTTACTATCAAGACAATGGGTCACCTTCAGTTCTTCAGTAAGCAAACTGATTCTCAAGTCCTTGTGTATTCCCAGAGCATGCTAATTACATAGCTTTGTGTTTGGTCCTCAAAGGCAAGCATTTTTATATTCAAATGTCCTTTCTTATTAACTAATGTCTATGCCAGAAAAATAAAAACTGCTTTCCACAGATGTGCTAAGGCACCCCATAATCTGCAACATGAAGAGGTAGAAAACGTCCTGAGATAGCTGGGAATTGTAAAGACAAGATAACATACAGGTAAATATACAACTCTTAATCCACTGTATAATATACAATGTGACATGCACAAAATTTTGCCCCCTAAACCATTCCTTTCCCTAAGGTTATAATTGTCATTAATTAGGAATTGAGTGATGATGGGAAAGATATGCCCAGAAAGCTGCCTAGAGTTGGGCAGGGAGACTAGAAATACCAGCATATAAGCTTACTACGATTCAGACAGGCAAATGAACAGCAACCCACAGCATTAGTTATAATGACAAGCCACGTGACAGGAAAGACAGAAGCAATTTGTCAGAGTACAAGCAGAGACCAACATTGGGGATCAGAGGTAGGAAACCAGCAATGCCATCTAGGCAGAATGACAAGCCTCACAGTGCAGGCATTAAGGATTGGCCTGCTTCATCAGAGCCTTGATGTTGAGTTCCTGAACTATAGACGGAGCTTTCTTAGAGACACTTTGCCCAGAGCATGCATAGATCCCAAAGCCTGATTCTGGCTACACTTGCAGGATATAACTTCATCTTAGAAGAGCCCATAGATCATCAAAATATCACCCTTAATGCCTAAGTTCTTGTTGTCAGATAACAAGTACTTTTTTTTTTTTTTTTTTTTTTTCACAATTTAGAGACTGGGCTTAAAATGGAAATGTCTCCAGAAAGTGTAACTCAATGATTTACTGCACTTTGAGTTATCCATACCCAATGTAAAAAATTGTCTTTTCTTTGAAGATAATTTTTGAAAACTTGGGGGTGGGGTGGGTGGGTAACAGCTTTGTGGAGACATAAATAACATATACAATTTGCCTTTTTAAAATGTGCAAGTCAATGGTTTTATTATACACACAAAGTTGTGGAACCACCATAACATAAATTTTAGAACATTTTTATTACCCCAAAAAAAGAAATTCAATACTTTTTAGCCATCTCCCAATCTTCTCATGCCCCCAGTCTTAGGAGATCACTAACCTACTTCGTATATGCACAGATTTGCTTATTCTGGACATCTTATATAAATGGTATCATATGCTATGTGGTCTTTTATGTCTGGCATCTTTCGCCTAACATAGGGTTTTTGAATTTCATCCATGTTATAGTATGTATCAATACTTCTCTTTTATTGCCAAACAACATTCCAGTATGTGTATATACCACATTTATTTGTTCAGAAAAAAATTGCATAAAAATGTCAAACATAAAACAAGAACTAATATTTAAATAAATTCCCACAGATGTATTGCCCACCTTTGATCTAATGACTAACTTTGCATTTTTAAATCCCCCACAATTCCTACCTCCACCTGCATAATTTTGATATTGAACTTGCATACATAGTTCAATATAAATTCCTATATATATGAGTCATTTTTTAAAAACAAACACAAAATCATCATTGCACCTAAAATTTTTGTCTCTGAATATCATCAAATAACAACAGGTGCTCGATTTTCTCTTTTGTATTTCTTTACATATTATTTATTTAAATCAGGATTCAAAATAAGTTCTTGAATTTTCTGAGTCTTTCTTTTTCATCTAAGTTTCTTTGTCCTTTTTTATTTTCTTACTTGCAAACTATTTGTTGAAGAAACTGGACACACTGTAGAGTCCCCTCTATTCTCAATTTTGAAGGTTGCATTCCCTGTGGTAGTATTTAATATGCTCCAATTTCGTCCATATTTCCACAAATTGGTAGTTGAGCTAGCATCTTCATCAACTTTAGGTAAAATACTTTGGCAAGAATTCTTCATAACAGTGATGTGTATTTCTATCAGAAGGAACATAAGACTGGTTATCCTTTTTCTTTTTCCTGTTTAAGTTTCTAATGTTAAAACTGACCAGCGATTTCTGGTGCTGTCAACCCTATCCAACCATTAAAAACTTCCCTGTTAGCTTTTCTCATAGTGTTTTAGCACCCATTTTTAATTATTATCTAGATATTTTATTAGGAATTATAATACAGTAAATATCTAAGGTTCATTTCTCACTGAGTACCTTGGATACTTTCACAATGAAAAACATTCTCTCATCAATTATTTGATTACTCTGATTTACCATTTCAACAAAGGAGTCAGTTATATCTTCACCTATTGTTAACAAACAGCCATAAAACCTTGGGGAGTTTCAACAATAATTGTTTCTCACATCAGTGAGTTGGCTGGGTAGTTCTGTTAATCTGCTCCAGAGTATGGCCAGCTCAACCCTGAAAGGGGATTTGGGTTAGAACCACGTGTATTTTATCTTCCTTGGTCCAACAGGATCACCAAAGCATGTTTTAGTTATGATCACAGCAGGATCATAACTTGAAATGGTGATGGCAGCTAGCACGTGAGCCATGCCTAGAGATGGCACTAACTTCCAGGCACTGTGCCCTGTCTTTTGACATAGACATTCTGAGCTGTACAGTCCCAGTTCTCTGCTCATTCCCTCCACACTGGGCATAGTCGTTGCCAAGGTCCTGCCCTGCTTGAGACCCATGACAAACCCTCATGTCTCTCCAAAGACTTTCGATTGATTCAAGCACGTTGAGAATAGTGCATCTGAGAGTATGCTAGCAGCTTTTTGTGCTCCAAAATTTATTTCTGTTTTTCTTTTTGTGTATATCTACTGTGGATTATGCTTTTTATGCCATAAATTCCAATTACCATAATTATCTAATTATTGGACATTCATTGATCATTATATTTTAGTCTTAGTCTACCATAACTGAAAGGATGAAAAGGAAAGGAAGATTAAGGTTGTCTTCGGACCTGAGGTCAAGGAGAGAAGAACCTGAATGATGTTCATGCATTTACAGTTGAATGCATTCCTTCAGACTATTTACTGAGAACATATTATGCAGTTTTGTAACATGCTAGTCATATATTTATGAGAAAAAGCTGATAGTCTTTCCCTCCTCGATATTATACATTTGTATGAAATAAAGAATTATCCTGATTGTAAATGCTTATAAACATTTCAAGGGTGCCAATTACATTACATTAAAGATGTTTGATTGTTATAGATATGAAAATAGAAACTGACCTTATCTAAGGGTTCATGCAAGTTGTAAGCAAAGGAAAAAAATAGCACTGTGGTAATACGAAGGAAACGTATTCTAGGCAAAGAAACAAAGTGAGAAGACTGAGGTGGGAGAGAGCTAGAATCCATAAGAAAGATAAAATCTTTAGTAATGGTACAGAATCAATGAAAGGCCACAGCACTCATAGTCATCTATTTAATGATACAGATTTTGTTTTTTAATACTAAAAGCATTAGAAAATCATTATGACTCTTAATTTAGCTTATAACAGTGCTTACTCTTCATGACATCCACATCATTGCTCAAATATCTCCCCAAAGACATCCCTGACCACATTAACTAAAATTACTTTCATGCCATCACTCTCTATTCCCTTTTCTGCTTAGTATTTTATCTACAGTATTTATTACTATCACAAAATTGAATTATATATTTCGCTATTTACTTCCTTTGCTTACAACTTCCATGAACCCTTAGATATGGGTTCATGAGCAATCTTCAGGCAAGCCCTGAGAATGTTTCCACAATAAAACTAGACCAACATTTCAAATATGTCGATTGCACAGTAAGAGGTTCATGTAAAGGAGAATAAGGAAACAACATAAGCAAACGCAATTTGATCCCACATTAGAGTTCTCGGTTTTCTGCCAACAACCCGTATGATACTGCAAGTGGATCCTTATGTAGATCCCCTAGATAAAAATGCCAAGTGACAACGACTAAGCTCAGGGTCTCATTTGACCCCAATCAAGCCTACACTTTTGATCTGTCCTACAAAACTGATAATCAGATGCTACTTTACGTTTTTAAGTCTGGGTAATTTGTTACACAGGAATAAAAAATTGATGGACTCAAATTTTTCCATATTTGGCCAGCAAAAGTATCTTCAAGCAAATTATTGTGTCCTTCAGACATACTCCATTATTCTTAATGAACTTCCTTATTTTCTGGCATGTGTGTGCCTGCATGCAAGCTCGCACATGTGCACGCACACACACCCCAACACACAATGTTTTGATTCACTCTGCACTTTATCAGCCCTAGTCTCCAAGGGTCACTGGTTCCTTTGAATGGAGAAAGATATTTAGAAACTAAGATCTATCTTTGTAGTTGTAATACACAGGTAGACACAAAAACATCCATACACACAAACGGAACATTAAGCAATGCTTACTTTAGTTTTCCAATATTTTATAAATGGCCTTGTACTATACATAATTTTATGTGACTCATCTTGCATTCTCAGTTGGACATTTTTGTCATTCATCTAAGTTGACGTCAATGAATGTAACTTAGGTTTTCATTGCTATGCATTGTAAAATTATGCCACAATTTCTTAACTTTCTATTGATGAGTATTTGAAACATTTCCTTTTTTAGTCTTTACAAATATCAGGCCATTTATTTTCTGATCTTCACAAAGTATATGTGGATTTCAACTTTACCCAGGTGATGCTCAATTGTAAACCAAAGTGCTTTTGCTGCTGCTCCACAGCTTTGCCAATACTTGGTGGTGTCAAGCTTTTTAATCTTTATAAATCACATGGGTGTAAAATATCTCCTTCTGGTTTAATTTACATTTCTCTGGGTTCTAATGGGGTTGAGCATATTTTAATAAGTTAATTGTCCATTTGTATTTCTTTTGTGAAAGCCTTTTTAAGTCTCTTGCCTAATTTGCATTATCTTATTTGTCTCTTCTTACTGATTTATAAGTTGTTTGTATGTTCTAAATGTGATTTCTTTCCCAATTATATGTGTTGCAAATCTCTTTTTCTACTTGGTGCCTTCTGTTCATTTTTTTAAATTAATATTTCTACTGGTCTGTGATGGGCTGAATTGTGTCTCCCCCAAATTTATGTGCTGAAGTCTTAAAATGCAATGTTGCTATATTTGGAGATAAGGCCATTAAGGAGATAATGAAGAATACATGAGGTCATAAGGATGGAGTCCTAATCTGATAGGACTGGTGTCCTTATAAGAAGAGATACATTAGCACTCACTCTTTCTCCATATGCAGGCACAGAGAAAAGACCATGTGAGGACTCAGCAGGAAGGAGACATCTACAAATCTAGGAGTGAGGACTCACTAGAAACCAACCTTGCTCACACCCTAATCTTGGACTTTTAGCCTCCAGAACTGTGAGAAAATAAAGTCTGTTGTTTAAATTATTCATTCTGTGCTACCTTATTATGGCAGCCCTAGCTGACTAATGTTTGTCATAATGAATAGACATTCTTTTAAACTTAATTTAGTTAAATTCATCAATAATTTATTTTAAATTAGTGCTCTTTGTTTTTTATTTACTAAAATTTCCTATATCTTATCTCATGGAGATATTGTTCTATATTTTCTTCTGAATAATTTAAACTTGCTGAAAGTTGTAAGAAGACTCCCAAAGGGTATTTTCATTATTTTTAATCTCTGTTCCAGTCTCTGTCTGTCTCTCTCTGTGTGTGTAGATGTTTAAGTATTTATTATACCAAGAATTGATATTTGCATAACATGATAAAGAAATAAGATATTATATAAAACATGTAATCATTCATAATGCATTATTTATAATCTTTCATCATTACATACAATTAACTATAAATGTATGTATTTAATATGATAGACTGATTTTTACACTCTATTAAAGAATTTATTATTTAATCCAATATTACACTGTCCTAGTTGGTTTAATTATATACTATATTCTGATACCTAGAATAATTTTCTCCACTTGTTCTTGAGGAAAGTCTTGCTATTTTTGTCATTTGTTTTTTCATACAATACTGAAATCAGCTTGTCAATTCCATTAAGATTCTATTGGAATTTTGATTGTCATTGCATTGATGCATAAATCAATGAAAGAAAATGGTCACATTTTATAGTGACTGCCAACAGACATTACACATCTCTTGTATCCTGAATATCCTTTACAGTTTTCCCTAGGAGACTTGCATATCTTTGGCTATTTTATTATCAGACACCTTATATATTTAGATGCTATTGTAAAGGGAAATATTTCCTTAATTACATTTTCTGAATTATGCTGCCATATAGAAATGCATTGATTGTGTTTATTGATCTTACAGCCCACAGACACATTGATGAACTCTCTTATTACTAATAATTTGTCTGTAAATGCTTTTTGGTCTTCTATGTAAACAACCATATCATCTGAAATTAATTTGTTTTGTTTATATCTTTTCAATTCTTATGCCTTTACATCTATCTTTTCTTATTTTTACTAGGCTCGGGTGTCTAGCACAATATTGACTGCAATGATGATAATGGGCATCACTGCCTTATTCTTGATTTTAAGGAAAATACTTTAAAATATTTATCAATGATATCAAATATTTTCTTGTCTGGACCTTGTCCCTTTTCATGAGGTCAATTGTTTCATTCTGTTTATTATTTAATAGGAATTTTAAAAAATAATATATTGAAATTATACTTTGTCTATAGAAATCTTATGGCTCTTTTCTTTTTAATCTACGTATGTAATGAACTACCTAATATACAATTTATTAAAGCAATCATGCATTTCATGATAAACCCAACTTGACAAATTGCTAAATGTGATTTACTAACATTTAAATTAAGAGTTTTTAGCCTCTAGTTTAACAATGTATTTGCCTGCAATTTCCCTTCTTTTTAATAAATAGACATACTGGGATGATTGGAATTATCTGCTTCTTCAGTGTTAGTTATAGGAGATGGTAGCAATACTAAATCCTCAGCACTCGCACAGCTGATTTTTTACTGCGAACACCAGAGACACTGTCCAAGGGCTTTCTCTAGCTGTTGGAGGCCAGTAGGTCCATTTCCAAGATTGAGCAGCAATGCTGGGGAGTAAATGCCCCTGGGAGCAGCACTCAGCCAATAACAGATGACTGTCAAAGTATAAATACTTCATATTCCTTTCTCCTAGGTGCGAAACTTTGGAAGCTTTGACTATGTACTCACTCAGAGGTTCCTTCTGGGGCGCAGGTCAATTGCCTGCAAGCTAACTGCTCACAAACATATTTTTTATAGAATTCCTTCTCTTTTCTGCTTCCTTTCCCTACTCTTATCAGGAATTCTTGGGATCATTTTCCAAAGGAACCATTTCCTTCAAATCCTTGGGTTCACGGTTGGCTTCTGGGGAAATTCTGATTAAGACAAAAATACTCCTCTGTAAAACTATCTGGATTTGTCTTTGGCAGATTTCTTAACCATTGCAACATTTTAGTGATTTTAATGTTTATTTATTCTACTTATAATATGAGAACATTTGGTAATATATATATTTTTCAGTTACACATAAGTTTTTGAACAAATTAAAATAAGTTGCTCATAATGTTTGCCCATTAAATTTTTAAATCCTGCCATAATTCTTAAAACTCTTCTTTCAAAACAATCACTTACTCATTTGTAGTTTTACCTTGTTTTCTTGATCACCATTAGCAGAGATTTGTCAATTTTATTAGTCATTTTAATGCCTTCATTGTTGGCTTTATTGAATTCTCTTGGTTGTGTCTTTACTTTTTATATGTTATTAATTTTTCTCTCTTTAAAAAATATATTTCTGACCAGAGAGAGTGGCTCATACCTGTAATCCCAGCACTTTGGGAGGCCAAGATGAGATGACTGCTTGAGGCCAGGAGTTTGAGACCAGGATGGGCAACAAAACAAGGTCCCATCTCTACAAAAATAAAATTAAAAAAATTAGGCAGAGTGATGCTCAGGGTTACGTGTATAGTCCCAGCTCCTCAGGAGTCTGAAGCAAAAGGATTGCTTGAGCCCAGGAGTTTGAGGCTGCAGTGAGCTATGATCACACCACGGCACTGCAGCCTGAACATGTTGTATGTCTCTATTGATATAAAATTCTATAGCTGATAAAACTATTATGGAAAAAATCAAGTTAGTGATTATCTCCAAAGGATAGGGACAGGCTTTCACTGGCAAGAGGTATAAGGGAACTTTCTGAGATGATCATGAATATTTTATATTTTGATAGGATTGTGTTACATGGAGGTATGTGTTTATCAAAACTCAGTGAAAGTTTTTTTTTAAGGTTGTGCATTTCTTTGAATATAGATTTTGTATTGAATAAAAAAAAATGGCAGGGTTCAACTCTGATTGTATGCTGTATTATCTGAAGAAAATGGGCTGATGACTGGAGTTTGAGTGTCATCAAGGAAACAGGATAAAGGGAGGACTGGATGGATGAATGGATACGTGATAAACTGTAGTGAAATGTTTCTGATGTAATCTGAGTTATGGACATAAGGATGTGAAATTATTTCATCCTTGTTTTATGTTTTCAGCCTATCACAGTAAAATGTTTGAGATAAAAGACAATGAGAGAAGGAAAATCAAGGTTTGGCTCCTAACTGGTCTTTTTACTTCTTTCCTTCCCTCCCTGTAACATAATTTGAATGTAGTGGATTAAAAAACAAATAATTCATATTAAGTTTTTTCTCTGCTGAAAAGACTCTATTGATTTCCAAACTCTTTGAGAATCGCAGATAAACTTGTAAAATCCTACTAATTTGACCTCTTCTGTTTTACTTCTTTGACCACAGTCCAGACCACCATATAGATTGTTCACTCCATTCCATTCAAGCCTATCTCCCTGCTGTTTCTCAAGCACATCCCACATGTTGCTGTTCCAAGGCTTCACCTGTGTTCCCTCTACCCAGACCCCACTTTCTCCAGACATCAATGATCTCAGATCTCCCATTCTTTTAGACTTTTCTCAGTCTTTCCACTCAGAGGGTCTTCCTTGCCCACTCTACCTTAAATGCCTGCCACATTCCCCATGTTCAAGATCTCCTTCTTTCCCACTTTTTACTTTTTTCTAGCTTTTATCTATAGTAACGTGCTATATTTTTCCTTTTTCATTTTATGTGTTTCGTGATTGCTGTGGAATGCAAACCCCATCATGGCAGGGATGTGTGTGTGTTTTGCCTTCTGCCCTTTCCCGGCACACACAGCAGGACCTGGCCCATAATGGGCATTCATTAGGATTTGTAGAGTGAATAAATGACCTATCTATTAATGTGTTAACCTAATGCTGTTAATGAACTGTTTCTTACATCTAACAGGATATATATGGCAATCAAATTACAACAAATGTGGTGCCATGTTCAACTGGAAGTAAGACTACTCATTGCCTGTGTGGTCAATTTGTCACTTAGTATCTTGGGTTGTCACTGTCTTCCCTTACAAAGTGATGGTGTTGCATTAAGCTGGGGTCTTCAAAAATGCAGATATATACATATGTATGCCCTTGGATACCTGGAGGAATGTGAGACATGGGTGGGCAGATTTCTAGAACTTCTCCTCAGACTTCTACCTTTCTTTTATGTTTTTGGTTATACATATTGGACTTTCCAACAGATTTTATATTTTACTAAGTTTGGCTAAATTTTTTAAACTCATGAATAGAACATCCATGCAATTCATTAACAACAAATTCTATTATTCTGTCTAAATCTGAGAATAGAATTTGTATATTCACTAGAGTACTTCTGAGGTCAGAAAGATCTAGGGATCAAATTTTGGATCTACCTCCTTTGTAATTATATGATTAGACCTCTTTGAGCTTCAGTATCTTCACATGAAAAAGAGGGATTAAAAAAATCTATGCAATAAATTGTTTTAAGATATACATGTGATCATCCATGTAAAGCACTTATAACCATGCCTGGTACCTACTAAATGTTTACTAATTGACTGCTTTCACTTTTATAAACTCATTTCAGGGTTCCTAGTAAAACTGACCTATGAAGTCTAAATACTGCTCTTCAAATAGTCCACTGTATTATCTATTTTATAAACAGACAAAGATAATTTATGTTTTGGGTTTTCCAAAATATAAGCAGAAGTGAGTTTCCGAACAAGACAAAATCAGTTACAAAATTTCTCCTTGCCTGGTTCCTACAGCTCCATCGTGCCCCTCCAGCCACTACCAAGTGTATCTCATCATGAGGCCCACATATGTGACAGTGATAAAAAGGTCTGTGCTGGGAACAATATAGTGGGTAATAAATCAAGGCTGGGGGTGGGGAGAGTACCAAGCAGGGTGGAAGGAGGGGTGATGGCATTGTGAATAATCAATACAACAGACTCTGTAAGAACATGGCAAAACATCTTACTTAACATGTTTAATAAAGCCAGAGAGGAGAAACCACTGATAATATGGAAACAGGCTGTTGGATTGCTGGAGAGCCCTTTGCCCACACAGTCAGGACAAGGCATGGGAATGAATGAGAGCTGCTGCCGCTGTGCTGGCCCCAGCTCTGACCACCCACCCCCACACTGTGCTCAATATCTGGGATGGTACATGTTCTTCTTCCTGACTGTCCATCTCAGTTGTTTCAGGAAGAAAAAAAAAAACTATTTCAAGCACTTCTAAGTGTGGTTAAATTCAAGAACATGTAGCAAAACTGCTACAGAGCAATGGGACCACTCTCCCAGCTTGGAGAAACAAAATAACAGGAGTATCCAAAGGATGTTAGATACTTAAACTGAGATATGGCTGGCACTTGTTCCTGAATGACTGTGCAATAAAGGATTCCTGAGATACTCTAGGACAGTCTTCTTGTTTTTCAAGGGAGAATATGCAAGCTTAGGGAGAACGAAGTCACAACGTCACATAGATATCAGTGGCAGGATAGAGGTTAGGGTCTAGGTATCAAGTTTAAAACATTAAATTGTCTAAAATGCCTTGCACACAGGAGATACTCTATAAATGGTAGGTCACTTACATTTTCCTTTATTGCTGATCTCTTTCACTTCACTGCATCTGGGGCTTAAAGAAAGAAAGAAAAATGAATAGTGTACTAGGAGTGTGAAGCCATTGATTAGAAAGCTGATTCTCTTACAGACTGATATAATTTAGGCCAAATCACTGAACTTGGGCCTCAGTTTCCTTATTTCCAAATTGAGAAGTTAGTTTTACATGATTGAAAGGTCTTTCATCAGTCTAACATTCTTAATTTGAAGCATTCTCACTTTCGAATTGAATATGACCTGTGTGCATAATGAAAGATGGAAAAAACAGAAGAAAAAATTGCTACAATATTATGATAGCACCTTGTCCCTTGGCAGCTTTAGAATAGTGTGTTATTGTTAAATTTGGTGGTACTGTCTTAGCAAGGCAAACAGAAATGTAATGTTTGCTAATTGAACTATAAAAATAATAATTACCTTTGATGTAGAGGAATGCAAAGTCACTCAGCAGTGAGCTCTGATTGTATGAATGGAAGCAGTTATCATGAGTGCAAACCAGATTAGAAGAGAGACATTCCAATTACATCTGGATGGTGCTGAATGCATACCAGGCATGAAGTGCCTTCTGTATGTGCAGGAGTATTCCCCTCAGTGCTGCCATGGGCTAAGGGGAACATGAAGACTGACTGCTTTAAGTGATCTGTATCTGAGGAGAAGGCTGGAGTCTCTTTTATCGCATCCTAGCCTGCAGAGGAGGGTCAGGGTGGTGGTAATAAGGTGAGACACTGTCCAGGAGATGCCCTTAACCCATTCACAAGGGTCAACTGCACTGCTTGATTCAGTGGACTCTAAGGATGTTTTTGTGACTCTAAAATTTGCACCAACTACTGTATTTGGGGTTATGAAATCTACTTTCAGAAATTCAGGGTGCTGAGGGGAGGGCACACGCAGTTCCCATAGCCTGGCTCAGCAGGCTCTGGACAAGGGCAGCTGATTCCAGTGGCCCACGTCGCCACATGTAGCCATCCCAGGCCTGCAAAGGCAGAGAACAGGCATTTCCTCAGTGCATTTGGGGCCAAGAAAGCATGTTGGACATAGAGGATTAGATCTCTTTCCCAATTCCTATTGTCTGAATGTCTGTGTCTTCCACAAAATTCATATGTTGACATCTAACCTCCATTGTGATGAGACTAAGAGGTGGGACTTTGGGAGGTGGGGACCTGCTCACATGATTCAGATTAGTGTCCTTATAAAAGAAGTCCCAGAGAGCTGCCTTGTCCCTTCCACCATGTATGGACACAGCGAGAATGCCCTGTCTATGAACCAGAAAACAGGCCCTTGCTAGATACCAAATCTGCCAGGATCTTGATCGTGGACTCCCTAGTCTTCAGAACTGTGAGAAGTAAATTTTTGTTGTTTATGAGACCCCAAGGCTAATTTTTATAGCAGCCTGAATGGACTCAGACACCAGCCCTGAGCAAAGTGGAGAAATTCAAAGTAAGAGAGTGAGGCAGTTGTGGATTAAGCTGTGGAACAACAGGCCAACTGCATCTCAGAGAAACAAGTCCTGAAATCTATGTGTATCATTTCCTCCAGCTCACCTTTTGCATGTTTATTTTCCCTGCTTCCCACCTACACAGTGAGCTCCTCCTGGACATCATGCAAGTTATTTTTACTTATTTGCCTGTGTGTTTATTTGTTTGCTTCTCTTGACTCCTTCTCAAGTTTAACAGTGATCAGGACAAAAATTGGTGCTGATTAGGAAATGAGTGTTGATTGAAGGATTAGATTGAAATATTTGATTGCCTGACTGATTTAAAATATTGTGTCCAAATCTAGTTTACCATAATTCTCATAGAAACTTTAGGGAGAAACCATTTTATCATGTAGTCTAAAATATGTGAGAATTTTGTTAGGGCTTTTTGTCAGAATATTTTCAATGAGTATTTTATTATACAACAAACTTTCTTTGGAGACCCCCTTCCTCCTGCTTACAGCTCTCAGTTGGCTTCTAATTTTAGCTCAAAGCTGTGCCTCTACCAGCGTCTGTAAGATTTTACTCCCCATTTCTCTCTAGCCCCCTCCCCAACCAAATCATACCCGTATTTTTTTTTCCAGAATGTAAAATATAGAAACAGGCATCTGTTTGGACAAAATCAGTTTTCACTTGTGAAAAGTGGATGCTTTCGAAAATCACAGGCAACAAGAAAAATGTCAGAGAATGGAACCAACTGTTGGAGGGATAATAAAACCCTCACTCCCAGTTGGATGAGCTGAGAAAGAGATTTGCAAAAGAATAAACAGGCAAGACATGTTTTGACTTCAAACGGTCATTGAGTTTCAACATCCCTAGCTTGGTTTAAACCTTAGACCCCTTGATGCTTGATTTCTCAATGTAAAGACTAAGACACCCCTGTCTGTACTTTTTGCTATGAGCATACATGCAGAAACAACCACGTGAAAAGGGACATCTGTTTTCTTGTTTCCACACAGTGGTATTCCGAAGGACATTTCCTCTTTGATAGAAAACATTGTCTAGGCCCTCACAACCAAACAGTAATGCTTTGAGAAGTTCCAATTCAATTAAATGCAATTATGTTTGTAATTCATAGAAAGAATGTTGTATGAATGCTTTGTTCTTTAGCTTTTGGGCCTTTCCATCATGAGTTTAAACTGTGTTTTGGAGGAGGTAGAATGCATCTATGGCATAAAGTTTGAATTTTCTTATCTGTTATTAGAAAGGATTTGCAGTAAGATGCCTGGCACATGGTAATTGAGCTCAACAAACATTTATTACTTACCATTTCTTATGTACCAGGCACTAAACAAGATGTAAAAGATGCTGCCCTCATTGAACAGCTGGAGTCCAGAAAGAGATGCAGGGGATTTCACATACTATAAAACATGCTTAAAAATAATAATGTACATGTAACAGTTGGAACAAAAGGAGAGCCTGTGCAAGTTCCCAGGGTTTTCTACAGTCTTGCTGTATACCTTCACGCTTCCCATGGCTTCTAGCCCAACACATATATAGTACAATCTCAATAAATGTTGAACAAATAATCACATTTTTAAAAGTCAAGGCACCTTTTTGCCAAAGATGATAAATATGCTACAGACTTTGAATTCACAAAACTAAACTCTGTATCTTAAGAGAATGGTTTTGAAATGTCTCAGAATATTTTCAGTTTTCTTTTAAAAAATAATTTTAGAAATAAAATATGTTGTATTCTATCATGCATTCCATTTCCTCCTTCATTCCTAAAGCAAAAATTCAATGATAGAAACTAGATAGTAATTTTAAGAGTTCATAGATTTTGGAATTCTACTTTACTACATTTACCAGCGTTAAAACAATATCTACTCTTTACTGCTTTTCTTCATTCTGTGTCAACATAGTTCTCCCAACCAGGTTAGCCTGTGCTTTGAAAGAATAGACATATGAATTATGCTCTTTGACCCCAAGAAGTTTACATTTTAAAAGGGTTTATAAAGTACAGATTTATGTGATTTACACAGGCACAAGGCAACATTATAGAAACATATCCAATCAAACCTGTAAGTGGAAGATTATGGGATTTATGTATAATTGCTGCATAAATTGAGGACACTCCTCTGGAAGATGTGGAGTTTAGACTGAGTTCTTGAAACTTGGATAACAACTGATGTGAGAAAGGGTTAAAGTAAAAAACCAAAGACAAGAATGTAAATAGCATGGTATATAAGGTCTGAAGGGCAGGGTGCAATTTAAGTATTCTTTGAAGAGTGCCTCTTAATTGTACAAGATAAAAGACAAAACTTCCTAACCAGGGGACCAAATACCTTAAGAATCTAGGTTCATCCTGTCTTTCCTGTTTTATTTCTGCATATTATTCATGAGTAATCAGTGCCCCTCAAGGCAGTATTGGACTTTCCAATCTCTATGCATTTTTCTTACTTTTTCCCTTCTCTTGGAATGACAGACTAAGCTCTACATTCCATTTAGTTCTTATAAAACTGAAAATAATTTACCTGTGATAGCACTTGCATGAAGAATTCTTATTCTCTGAGCTCAGTTATTTATTGCCTATATATTGATTTTTTATGTATATTACACAGAAATTTTAATTGTTTTCAGACACCATTCTAAATTGAAATTATAAACATATTCTGAAGACAGTAAACTTCTTTTAATACTCCCAATATTTGGATATATTCCTATGTACTCTAAGCATTCAATAATCACCACAACCAATGAATTAGCAAGCAAAGGGGCACATTGTGGCAGACATTCTTTCCAGATTTTCTAAATCTTAGCATATCATTTCTCTTCTGACATAGTTTCAAGTTCCACTGTGGTCTCTAGTCCTGTCTCTACCATTACCTTACTACGGGGCTTTCCACAATCCATTAAGTTCTTGGATCTTTGGAGCCTTCATCTGTAAATACTGTAGTTAATAAAGAGTTACATCACTGTTTATTTGAAGAAAGAAGTCTTGAGAGAAAAACAAAACAGATTTGTAGTAAATGTTGACCTATTGCTTCAGATTTTTTTTCTTTTGGTCAAACTTCCAAAGCCAGCAGTGTGGGCAAAAGAGTACAGATGATCTTGATGCAAATATAAACTGACAATGGAGCTGAGAAAATGGACCAGAGCAAGGGAGGGGACAATAATAAGAAGAGGATGATTTTATCACATGAAACGTTAAGTGGCTGCAATATTGTTCCTTTTGACATTTGGATCTGGATGTAACTGAGTGATGCTGAAGGCTGCTTTACTTAACATAATTCATCTTCCAGAGCAGATGAGGTCTTACTGAGCAAACATCATTTTTCAGTTTCTTTTGGACTAAATTTGGACGTGACCCATCACCTAGAATTCTAGTGCCTTCTCATTATTTTAAGGCTCTTGTGATCTTATTCCTCGAGACTCAGAATGAAAATTCCCACAACTGTGGAAGTGGATCAATGGTTGGACCCAGCAGATAAGTGAGTTCAACTGAGGAAATGAAGTTTACAGCCCACGACTTGGAGTCAGAACTTTTTTCTATGCCTGCGGCTGACTGTGGACACCAGTGTCCCATGCCAAGACAGCATTTAAATACCAAGGGATGAGATACATCACTGCACAGGCGTGATGCCTGGCACCCACACTATCTCCAGATGGCTTGATGTGCAGAAATAGCCTTTGGGATCAAACTCAATGTGGCGAAGTCCAAACTCGTGATCTGTCCCTCAGGACTTCTTTGTAGTTTAACTCCCCTCTGCTGCTTACAGGAACAGCTCATAGTTTGTTAGGGTGCTGCTGAATATCAGAGTGTCCTTCTCACCAACAACAAAGACATTTATTTAGCTTCTGCTGTCTACAGGGTACTACACTAAGCACTTACAATATAGAAGTGGATTGTGTGATTACTGCTTTCAAGTGCTTCCAGTCTAGTTGGTGATAAAGGATATGCACAAGAAAATATGAACATCTATATGTGTCTGCATAGTAACGCCGTGTAATTTATGTACAGAGAAAGTAATGTAGAATTTCAAAGCAGAGATCCACATCTTGAATTCTTTAGTGAAACACCCAAAAGACAAGCATCATAGATATTAGCACCAGAAACTATTTTCTAGAGCTGGGCTGGCCAAGAAAAGTTTCTACGATAATGAGAATGTTCTGTTCTGTAATGTCCAATGTGATAACCATTAGCCACAGGTGGTTATGTGTACTGGAAATGTGGCCAGTGAGACTGAGAAAGTGAGCTTTTAATCTTATTTTATATTAGCTAATTAAATTGAGTTTCAATAGCCACGTGAGGCTAGTGATTTTCATTTTAGGCAGTACATTTCTTGAGTATTAACACTCATTTAGCATAAATAACACAGGTACAGAAATGTGAAGTTCACTAAGTTAAAAGGGTAAATTATTTAGAGCCTGTTCTAGTCCAGGAAGATCTTGACTTCACACTTACCCCATCTGGATGAAAAACACCATTCTCATTACACTGGAAAGGTGCAGTCACTCTCAATCAACTTTATACTGTCTTTGCACAAAGATGAGGTCAAATTTAAGGGCTCCTAGACTGCAAGTTTCATAAGGGCAGGGGCTTCATCTGTTTTGTTTACCATTATAAGAATTATATTCAATGTACCATTGAATGATGTATGGTGCATATAATGGCATAAACCCTTCACATAGTAAGTGAAAATAAATAAATGAATTAGCAAATAGGTGAGTAGATAAAACACTTTGTGTATTGTTATAAACATCTCTGCTGGGGAAGCTGAGCTGACATTTGTGATGAAAATTACAAGACCTAGATAAAGAGTGCCACTTCCTCCAGCATAGGCATGAGTCTGGCTGATTACGGTGTGGAGCCTGGCACATTTCAAGTGCTCAGTCTGTATTTATTGAATACACTTGATCCATGCGTTTCTGTACTTGCTTCTCCCAGTTAATGATTTGCAACAGGGATTTTTTTTCCACTCATTCTTTTTTTTTCTTATCCCACAAAATGCCTATCACCACCACATACAAGTTCCTCCCAATTTTGTTAATTGAATTACATGAGAAAGCATTAAGGTATTTTTGAGAAGCCCCTACTCTTTCAGAGGGAACAAGTCAGAAAGAACTAGAAATGGTTTACTTTCTTTTCATGTCTTACTTCTGTGTGGGGGTTCGGCAGAAGTAGCTTTACAATATAAGGAATAAAAATATCTACCTTGCACAGTTGACGATTTGGGGAGTAAGCAGTACGGAGTCCCTATTTCTATTTTTGTAAATTGAAAAATGCTATTTCTGCCTCACCTATCCTCCTGTCTTTCTATCACTTCTCTGTTAATTTAACAACCTCTCACATGCATTTTTTATACAGATAAGTCAAAATATATTCCTGTGAAAACCAAGAAGAAGAAAGGAAAAGCTTTCTGCAGCTCAGGGCTTACAGGATGAGCACACATTGATACACTTGATCTTTCCCGGTGGAATGGGCACGGGATTTAACCCACACACTGGCACATGAGCTTCTTGTTTCTGCCAAACATGTCAGCTGAGATGGGGTTGCTAATTTATTTATGGGGACATATGTCAATGTCACTCTGAGAAAATGGTTCCAGGACACAAAAAAAGCCTGACTGCTGTCAGGGCTGACCTTATGCGTAGGTGGAAAAGCCACCTGCTCCCTCATTTTTGGGGAGGTTAGGGGATCCAGGGAGCCCCGCCTTATCTCAGTCTTCGCTCAAAGAGTCTTCTCTAAGTGAACTTCCCATAAATTCTATCTAAATAGAGTCTGTTGCCCTAGGAAAGAAGTGTAGCCTACTCTGCTTTCACAGTCATTACCCATGAAATACAATTGGAGAGCAGATTTTGACAAGGGTTGGAAGCAAATACGTGGGTAGGGGATAATGCTTAACACAAATTCACGGGTGGAGGGGAGGGGTATAAAAGAATGAGGATGGAGGTCATAAAACTTTACTATTCTTAGAGATTTCTGTAGATACCACAATGAATAACTTGCAATGTGAAAGGTGCATCTATCTATTCACATCTTAAGCCCGAGTCTCAGATATATCAGTCAACATAAGAGTCCCTTTGCAGCACTGGCCATAGTTAAAAAAAAAAAAAAAAAAAATTCGACATCTCTGTTTTACACTCCATAAGTAGCACAGTTTTCCTGCAGGTATAAGAGATCCTTCTAACTTTGTTTAACACCTAGGCTCCAGAGCTGCTCACACACAGCAGGCAACAAAAGCAGTGCCTACCCTAGGATTTTTGCTTGCCTTCATGTCTTCTGTTCAATAGAACCATTGTCCCTGCCTCTGTGATCACTAAGTCTCTGGACCCTGACTGTTTGGGCTTTTGATATCTACCTGCCTAGCTGACTTCCCTGGAAAGTGAGCTCTGACCTGCCGACTCCCTGTACCTTCCAGCCCATACCCGTGTGACCAAGCCCCCAGCTCTGTCCCCTCCTGCTCTGCCTGAGACTGCTGCTGTCCACTCCCCAGCATGGCACCCAGGGTCCTGCCTTGAACAACAAAGGGACATCAAAGCTTTGCTACAAGTCTGAGACAACTCGTAGGTTTACTGTCTTTGTTGACAGCCTGGTGGCAGTGGTCCTGGCAGGCAAGAAGGTAGAAAGTAAGCTGATATTAGAAATAATGGCAGAGAGTCAGAATCCAGTCTCTGCTGTTGTCAGCTTCCTGACCTTGGGTGATAGGCTTAAGCTCTCTGAGCTTCAGTTTCCCCATCTATAATTGGGCGATACTAATATCAACCTTGATGGCTCTTGGGAGAATTAAATGTTTGAAAGTGCCCAGGACAAGTCTTGGCACATAGTAGGTAATCAATATGCAGGGGATTCTTTTCTTCCTTCCTCAAAATAACTGAGCATGAGCCCAAGGTGAAGGTTGAGATTTGTTGGTGTCTATTTACCCCCTTGTGCTAGAAGCTCCACTTTTTATACCTCAATTCTATAGGCATTGTCCTTCTGTGTCAGAGTGTCAGTCATTTCTCTGCCTTTAATCTGTGAGATTTTATCCCCCAATACTTGTTTTTCTTAGCTGAAAAACAAAAAGAACACTACTTTTCTCTCCTTCCCTGTAGAGATTTCTACCGGCTTCCAAAGACAATTATTTAATGGCTGCTGCATACATGGTAACCAGACAGACTTCACGTCATCTGGTTTTAAGCACCATCTTGTAACAGAGGACCCTCATGTTATAAATGGGGAGCCTGAGACAAGCCTGTTGAATCACCAGCACTAGTTCAACCCACTAGAAAATAGCAGAGATGGGATTCAAATCTAGGCCTCCTGAATTAAGTTCAGCTTTTATCATATCACATAAGAATTAATAAAAAAGCTTATAATGAAATAAAGGGCTATATGAAAATAATATATCGACAATATAGTAATTGTCTGTACATGAAAAGTTCTATCTCAAATATGATAATGTCTTGTTTCTTTTCCAGATAAGGAGAGACACAAATTCTGCTTCACTGAAGAAAATTATCTACCTGACTAGATGATTTTTGTGCCCTTAGATTTTTCTTCTTCATCTCCCTCATCTCCACCGCGACTGCCACCATAATCACATGCTAGTTGTTTTCTGAGAAACTTGTATCAAATAAGAATCAGATCACAAGTCAGCTCTAACAATCCCATATTTATTAACACCTAGAATACAAGGGATGCCTACGTAAAACAAACTATCCAGCCTGAATAAATGAACATTCACGAAGCTTTTATCATTTGGCACTATGTTCTGTGATTTTACATTTGTCATTTCATACAATGAGTACAGTATTTTGCTGATGAGAAAACTGAAGCCTGGCCAGGTTATCTAATTTGACTAAATTCACAAAGTTAGGTCTCTTAATCCCCTGTGTATTCCATTCTTACCATCTAATTATTTTCAAAATTGGTAGTAGGGACAGTCAAATTCAAACTTCTTGTAATACTAAAAGTTACTATATTCCCTTTCCCAGGGGATTTTCTTTAGAAGGGGAAATATAGGAATTTCAAGATGGCAGATGGGGAAGAAGGCTTTTTTATCTAATGACTTCTTTACTGGTAGGAAACATAGCCCTGGTTTATCTCATTGTCTGAGCGCACCTTTCCAAAGAGAGAAGCTTCTGAATAAAATTTTTAAACAAAACAGAATGATAACAACAAGAAACACATTTCCAAGGACACTAACTCTGTTGTGATGGTAATAAGGGAAGCACCTGAACTGCTGAGGCTGGTCTACTTTGAATGTATTCTTGGGCGTCAGGCTAAAGTCTTCAGTTCTGTTTGCATAGAGCCTTCATTGCACCTTGTAGGGCCGCCCTAGTCCCAAAGAAAGCTGTGCATCATATTAGTGTACTAATGGAGTGTACTTTTATTTGTGAAGGAGTCTGTAGCTCGCTTTCCACATGTTTTACCTTATAATCTGATAGATTAAAGACAAAAGCCCAATGTAGGTAAGAAACTTTAATGGTACATATGTTGCCTCATAATCAAAAACAAAACATTGGTTCACTCCTGTTAACCTACATCATGGGTTAAAGAGAACATCGCCAGGCCAGACATAGTGGCTCATGCCTGTAATCCTAGCACTTTGGGAGGCCAAGGCAGGTGGATTACTTGAGGTCAGGTATTCGAGACCAGCCTGACTACACTGTCACCTAAGTGAGAATCTGACCAAAACGGGGGAAATTTTAAAACAAAATTCTAGGAAGCCATTGTTTTGGAGTAATCTTATGCTCTAGGCCCCAACAAACCAAACAAAAATGTAATAAGACTATAAGGAAACACATGGATTCTAGAACATATCAAGTTTTGTTTTTCTTTTGCAAATCTCTATAACAAACATTTCTAACAGCACAGATATCCACCCCCTGAAGTTCCCCTTAAATCTTTTAACCAGATTCATTTCCTAGCCTAGAGACCACCAAGCTTCAGATGATCATGCAACATAGGCTCCAGCCAATTCCAGGTGGAGACACCACCCCTGGCCCTCAAGGAGCTACCCTGCCTCCACTAGACAGAGCAGGGTAAGAGTTCCATCATCCCCAATAGGAATGGACTGTGCCCCAGGTCAGCATGAAGCAGTTACAGAAAAAAAGACCATCAGTCCCTCTGTCTACCATAAAGATTTATGGTGAGGCAAGAAACTAGGGTCTGGAGGCAGGGAACATAAGGCTGATTCCCACTTCAGCTATAACAGGAATATCCTCTCCATAGGGCACACACTGAGTAAATGACTATGTAATTTTACTTCATCCTCTTCATTTACAAAGGGCATACCCCCAGTAGAAGGTATTTAAACTCATAAAAACTCTGTAACAGAACCTTTGAGACCCTATGCTCAGGTGCACTGCCACACTGTGGCATGTACTTTTATTTTCAATAAATCCCTTCATTCCTTTCAAAAAAAAAAAAAAAAAAAAAAAAAGCTGTGCATCTATGCAGACACCTCTTTGAAAAGGTGCTGGGATCACTCATTAACTCTCCCGGAGGGTAAATGAATGCTCAAGCAAAGAGCCAATATCCTGCCTGGTTTATTAAACGCTGTAGACTGGCACAGCTCTAGTCTAGGACCTTTGGAGGGTACAGGGAATATGTGGCACTTGGCCTCAGAGTTTTATATCTAGATAGGCTGGAGAAAGCATGTGAAACACTTTATGACGCTAGGCTGTCATCTTGGAAGGTGAAGAATGAGTCGTCAAAAAGCTAAGCAAAGACAAAAGGACCATGAACAAAAAAATAAAAGTGAGTTATTAAAACAAGTGAGAATTGACTCAAATTCTTAGATTCTTGTTTCAATTGTCATCTTATTGTAAAGATTATTTGTAAGAAGAGACCTTGCAGTTAAACAACCAGTATCAATAACTTCCTTAATTATACTAGGAACTCCTGTAATCTGTGTTTCCCACATTCTTCCCATTTGCTTTTCTCTCTACTGTATTCCTTCCTTTCTCCTTTATTCCACTCCTCTCTGCCTTATTATACTTCTTTCCCTCATACTTTTTCTTACCTCCATGACCTTTAATATCTTATATTCCCTGTGGCTTGCCTTTCCCATGATCACTTTTTCTCCCTCTCCCCTCATACCTCTTCTCTGATGCTTTATTGTCAATTGCAAACTCATGAATGCTGACCAATACAGACTCCTCAATGCAGGGGAAAAAATCCTGGAAAACCAACGTTTGGGTTGTCGCGCATCAGAAAACTTTGAAGATCCTCTGCTCAAATTGGTACTCAGGATGCCACCTCTAAATAGTATTATATCTATTTTTTGTGAGCAATCGCTTTGGAATACGGGGCTCCAGTACCTGAAAAAAGGATCAGTCCTGGTCCTGGATTACTAAATGCAGTGTCTTCCGCAGCTGGATTCCCCATACCCCATCAGCAAATAGTAATACATCAGTCCCAGGGAGCACAGAAAAGTCATTTCCAGTCCTGCACATAACCCAAGAATTAGCTCTACTTGCCCATCAAATTTCCTGGGTCCCTGGTACTACGACACTTTCCAATCCCTGCATATTAACATTCTTTTTCCGTATTTTAAAGACTCTAAAATGCATTTGTCCCACCACATTTTACACCACTGAGATCACAAAATAATTTTAATTGCTGTCAGTCAGGAGACTGTCATAACAATGTTGCCACTGAATGAACACACCCATCATAACTTGCAGAATGAGTTACAGTAGGTTCAAAGTTAATAGTAAATACCCTTTTAAGGAATGCTGACTCATCAATTCTCTTCACGACACAGAAGATAATATTGTTTGCAAATTCATGAGCATTGATGTCCAAGTAGAAAAGTTGTTGAGAAAAGTCAGTCAGAATGTACAGAGCACTGAGACCTCCAACACTAATGATACTTACGCTTTCTTTTCTATGTACACAACTCAGTTGTTCACAAAAATTTATCTCTAAATAGGTCTAAAAGCACTCTTTCAATTGATCAAAATGAAAACCAGCATGATATCAGAGTGTAATTGGCAATTTTTTCTTTGTTTTTCACTCTTAATCACTCTTCTTACAGTTTACAATAAATATTTTCCAAAATTACGTGATGTGTTTCCTCCTACTAGAAACTGATTCAGACTTTCTCCTCCAGCTGCTGCCTTGAGGACACATTCAACTCTTGATTCTACCTACAGTGTAACGGCAGGGCCCTCTGTAGCTTGTGGGGAAGAAAGCCACATTTACTACTTTCTTTCCTCACAAATACACATCAGTATTCAGATCAGCCCTCTGCCCCAGAGTAGTGTAATTTGGACAGATTATACACAAACCTGACTTTATAACTGCCTTCTCAAATAAGTTAGATTCTTAGTCATTGTTGCTGCAAGGAAGAAAAAAGTATAGACAATACAATTTTGGAGCCAAGTTGTTGAATTTCTCATTTACAAAATGAGTTTTTAAAGTTGTTTTGATTTGTGGGCATGCTCAAAAGATTATATAGAATAATATATTTGAATATACTTTGTAAAAATAAAAAACTGATACTTTCAAAATATACTGCTCATTCTTCTTATTCTGCCTTCTTATTTGTGTATGAAGACATTTTGCCTAAAAGTTGTAACACCAGAGTAAACTGTAAAATCAGTTAAATCAAATAAAAACTTGGTGAAGAACAGCTGGCCAAGGTGCCTTTGCTAAACTGAAAAGTTACGAGGAAAATATAATGAGTTTATATGGAGAACACAGCCCCTCACCCCAGCTTCTCTGAGCTTCCATGTTTGAATGACCACGGACTTATATCGATGGAAACCAACTCCATTTGAACTTGCAAGGACTGAGGAGAAAGGAAACTCAAAACCTCAGTCATGGACTGCCAAGATTTTGAAATATTATTAGACCTTGGATCATAAATCTGAAAGCAAAAAATGAATCAATCACTTCAATCTTTATGTGCAAATCACTCTGCTAAAACCAACAAAAAATATTTTGATTTTTATACACCAAGACAAATGATTGAGAGTTAATACGATTGGAAGTAGGCATAATAAAAGCAATACCTTATGTTTATGTAGCACTTTATAATTTACAAAGTAATTTCACACACATTTTTATTTTATCCTTACACCAATTTGTGGAAAAGGTATTATTCCCATGATAAATGAGAGAAATTAATCATTTTCTCAAAGTGATATTAGTTTAGTCACTTGGTAGAGGATAAGGACCATGGATAATTCACTAGTGCATCCCCAACACCTAGCTGACACTGTGATGCTGTGTGTTATGCAGTGAAGGAATGTTTCAATGAGCATTGGTATTGCAATGCAAATGAGTAAAAGAACTCTGTAGAGTATTGATTGAGAAATGCTTTATGGAAGCCATGAAGCTTCCATGGTGGCGAGAATTATTTAAAATTCTCAAAGGAGTGGCATATAGATATTCTAGATGGAAGGAAACTGAGAAAATGGCAGCGAAGGGGGAAGCAGGAAACTGCATAGGATATTCATAGGGTTTATGTGTTAGTTCCATGGCTTGACCACTAGTGACCAAATCCACGCATGGTCCTTGACTGTTAAAATTTTCAGGAGAATCACAACTTGACCAGAAAGCAATTGGTTCAATCATCTGAGTTACAGGGAAGCAGGATGAATTGCTGATATTGACAGCAGAGACATCACGTTGAATGTCCATGGTATAGCTGTCATGCCCCATGGGTAGAAGTAAAATTAATAAGCAGAATATAGAAATTAGTTAGTCCGTGGAAAGAAGAAATAATGAAGCTGGGGACCCTGAACATGCCCAACTAGTGCAGGGCTGCAGGGCTTGGCACCTGCCTGCCCCTGCTGTGTATATATAGCCATCAGCTTCCACAGCTAATAAGCAGAGGGAATGACAGGCTTTACCTAATGAAAATGGCAGCTATCAGTTTGTGACTCAAAAGGTCTGGCTCCAATTCCTCTTACAGTTGACGATTTGATCCTTGTCGAATTAGTGGGTTGTAACAAGGAGGCTGCATGTGAAATCTGCCAAGGATTTCTTTTTAATCCTCTCCAATTTTTATGTTCATGCTTTTCCACAGAAAATTTGAAGAATGTGTGATCTTGACTGTCCCTCTTGGGAAAAGAGTGTTATTATTTACTGAATATTTATCACTAAGAACAGCACCAATATACAATTAGAAAATCTCCAAAACTATTAACTAAGTCAATATTTAACAGAGTGCAGTATTTTGGCCAATCCTCACATTCACCTTTACATTTTGTTCATCATGAAAATGCAAACTCCTAGTGTATGCTCAGCATTTAAGTTTCAATGTACTTCATGGGCTTCTAGTTTTGACCTGAAGGTACTAAACAAATTTGATCTCAAAAGGTTGTTTTTCATGATAGAGTCCCTTCTACCATATGGCTCTTAGGAAGCAAGAATGAAAGGGATCATTTAAGTGATCTGATTTACTTGGGACAGCACATAATAGAGGTAGATGGAACAGGAATTTTCATGTTAGAAGACTGAGAAAGGCAAATGGGTTTGAAAAGATATTTGGAAACCCCATCCATGTACTATAATTCCTCTGCATAACTCTGAGTCCAGTCTTCTCTCCATCACTAATAATCTCTCCATAATTCTCTTCTATAGTCACGTGACTTAAAATGTGGTCATAGAAGGCTATTAAAGAAAGGCTTGTCAAAGATCACAGGTGAAAACAACTGCGTTTGGAGAAATTATGCAAGTTTTCCCAAGCCCACAGGTAGCAAACAAGAAAGAATTACAGCTAAGGACATTTGGATCTTAGCACAGTGAGTGGTCTTTATTATGTACTATAATAACTTTGTACTCATCAGAACAGGTTAAAAAAATAGAGTATTCTTAAATTATATTCCACCTATGCTTTTGAGAGGAACTCGGCAGTGCTTTCCAATCAGACAACAAACAGCAGAATGGTCAGCTTATCCACTCTGGATTCCTGAACAACAGCTTCCTTTTGAAACAAGCAGCAGAAACATGGAGAGCTTACAAGGAAATCAAATCAAATCAGATGAAATCAAAAAGCAGCATTTGACTCCTTAAGAAAATGTTCCCTGAGAGAGCAGCCAGCATGGCCAGCATGTTGGGATGTGTGATGTGTAGGCAGCCATCCATTCAGGCCACTGGCTACCAACAGCTGACTCTAGGAGTAGCATTTGAATCTACCCTGAGGGGGGCCAGAGCCCACAGACAGCTGGGCCATCTGTTCCGATAATACCACATTACTCTCTACACTCAGTAATGAAGGCTCCTGAGTAATCTTTCATCAGAATGACTTCACGGCATTAAAAATGTATTTCAATACATAGCTTGTTTAAATATTTAACCCTCTTCGGCTTTGAGAGATTGATTCGGAGCTGCAGTGTTTATATGGGCAGGAAACATTGATTTTCATATGCATGCATGCATTAATTCAGGAAGACTTGGGCACACACCAAAGGTTTTGATAAATGGATCTTTAAATCTCGGACTTTAAGGGAGAATATTGGTTTGCCGCCCAGCTTCCATCCCTCTGCCAGTATTTAAATATTTTCAATTCTCATTTCCCGGTGGTGAGGAGGAAAAGTCAGTAGATGAACAGATTTTTTGAGAATTATTTTGGGCAAAATTTGTTTACAGGACACACATACGCATGCACATAGAGATATTCATTATTCTGGTCTGCAGTGGGAGCTATTTGTGCACAGAGCTGTCCAACTTTTATTACATCTGTCTACAGCTTACCTTTTTCTGATATCTTGTCAATAAGCTCTGAAGACTGCTGTATATTCAGCACATGCAGAGAGGCCAGGGACAAAAAACCCTTTTGTGAATTTCTGTACATCATTTAAACTCATTCCAATGCTTTCTTTATTCCACATCCTCTCACTTTATTGAGGTTTCCATGCTGGGGGCTCTGGTTAATGCCAACCATCAACTTTGCAAACATAAACACTTCAGCGGGTTTGGAGGACCAGCCCTGCTGGGCAGAAGACATATGACTTGTAAGATGTTCTTAGCACTCAGCTCCCAGGTATTGAATAAGTAATCATTAATATTGTATCTGCAATCCCCTTTCATCTGTATAGGTCATTACTCAATATTGCCATCTTCATCTTCCTTTCATATATTAACAACAGTCCCATGAAATGTTTAGCTGACACATTATCACCACTGAGTTGTGTGAAAAAACAGGTCTCAGAGAGTTTAAGCAAATTTTTCAAACGCAAACAGCTGGTGAGTGGGTAAGCTGAAGCTATGATTCTTGGCTTTTTAAGTTTTCCATCATGTCATTGGAGACAGTTTATTCCTCTAAGATACTTATCCATGACTTAGTTATCACAGTTAAATCAAGATCAATTGACAAAATACTAAATATCAAACAACATATTGGCACTGGCAATGCAGTGATAAGTAGGATGAAGTCTTGAAACCAAAGAAACTAGAGAAAATAAAGGGCTTCGGAGCAGAGAATTAGAAAGTGTATGTTGAATGATAGAGGCACTATGGATACAACAGAATGAGATGGTTCTACAAAGATGATCAAAGCAATAAATTATTAACACAGCCCAAGTGTAAACTTTCTCCACCTCAGCAAGAGAATCGAGAGAATCAAGTCCTTAGGATCTAACACATCTATGAAACATAATGAATTAACCTCTGTCCCTTACATCTAAAATGGTGCTATTTATGCACCATTCTTGGGAGAATTGGGAAAATGGTTACTCATCATTGTTCACGTTTGTGGTTGATTCTAAGGGATAATAGGTGAACTCTAACATGGAATGCTATTCAGAAGAAAGAAGCACTGAGTTTTTATATCTATATGGACAGTTCATGCACATAGTTTCAGAAGCTAAATAGTACCTATGGCAGTTACTTGCTTCAACATTCCTCCTCTACAACCCTTTTACTGTGTCTTCTGGTTATTACCTCAGTGTTTCTGAATATTATGCAAATAGTGCTACATCTGGTATTGACTTTAGACATTATTCACATATACCAACTGCATCTCATCTTCCACATGTATCCAAAATAGTAAGCCACTATTAGTTAAAATAGTAGTCTTTATCAATATTATAATAAACATGTAAGTATTATTTACTACAGGATCAAATAATGCTATATATTGTCACTACATTTCTTTTCTTTATAGCAGCTTTCTTTTCCATCAGCATTCTATTTGTCTTTCCTTTTCTCTCTTGCTCTCTCCAGCAAACACTAAACGTATACTCTTACTAAATGCTCTCAACCACTCTGTTATCTCTTTTTATCCTCTGGGTACTTCACCACCAGATCTCTCCATCCTCTTACTATCATCTGAAGTTAGAGCCCTCTCTCTAAGAATGTATTTTCATTATAACCCAAAGAATTCTAATACTCTCCTGGTATGATGACTTTCTTTTCTGCCTATGATGTTGTAGCCATTCCTGGTTAACTAACTGCATAGTTCTGGAGTACATCCTCTTGCTCCTTCTCACAAAAGGGTTACTAGTAGGGACATTTTCTGTGCTTTGCTTATCATCATTTTGTTCTCATATTCAATTGATAGTTTGGCTAACTACTGAATTTTAGGTTGAAAATAAATGTTTACTGAGATTTTTGAAGGCATTAATTTCTGGCATTCATTCTTGTTTTGAAAATAGAAGCTATACAAATTATTACTCTGCTTTTGATTTATAATTCTATCAATTTTCCTTATTCTGAAATATAATAATTTGCCTTCAGGTGGGTATTTTTCTCTCTTATGCTTAACACTAGAATATTTTTCTTTCAATGTAGAGTTCCATGTCTGGTAATATACATGCATGTAATACATATATAATAGATATTAATAGATATATTAATGATTATATATGATTTGTTAATAAAGCCCTCTATCTTTCCTTTATATAGAAATATGTATAAATAATTACTATTTATATATTACTACTATTTCCTTTATATAGTTATTTCTTATATTTATTATGGACTCTATTGACTCGTTAGACACTGAATTGGTTACATAAATTTTTTGTCTTATAGTTCAAATTGTGTATTATACTTTATGGAAAAATATGACTTTTTCAGAAAATTTTCTTCTTCTTTAAATGTTTTTGTTTCTTTTTCCCTTTTCTTTAAATATTATATTTTAATAGCAAACTTCCTGTCTTCACTCTAAATTTTGTTTTTGAGTATACTTTAATATAATTATGAGAGGGGTATTTAATTTTCATTTGTTTCCTACATTATCTGTCTCCATCAAGGAAATACTATTTCATTTAAGATCCTCTCATCTATCTTATAAACCTGAGGTTTCCATTCACATGTAAATGTGAGGCATACTAAAAAGTAATAATTGAAAATTAGAGTCTTTGAATAGCAATGATAGCATAACTCTTTTTCAAAAAAAAAAAAAAAAAACCTCCTCTGCCCCAAACATATAAAACAAGTAATAAAATATTAAAAAGGCTGAATTAAAAACAACATAAATATCTCTGTGAACCAGCAGTTGACAATAAAAAATAAGTTAAAATTAGGGCTAAAATTCTGAGTTATGAGCGTATATTCAGGAATTGTCAGGCTTCATGGGTGAAGGAAAAGAAAGTTTCCCTATGAGATGGAAGGCCTGGGCCCAAATACAGCATGTTGGGTGGAGCTTCTTTACTCATGGGAAAAAAAGGGAGGCTGAAATAAGTTGTGTGTTAAAAAAGATTTCTCAGTTTGTAGCTTAAAGAAAGTCAGTGTTCTTGAGCCTAAATTGTGCCACTGGATGACAGAGGGAGATTCTGTTTCAAAAAAAAAAGTGACTGCTCCAGTGGATATCACAGTTCTTCGTGGCTAGGAAATGAATATATCTGCTAGCTGTGTATATGTGCATAGGTAATAGTTCTGACTTCTCCATGAGACAGGGTATCTAGAAGTTTGTATCAAGACTTAATACTTAGCTGGAGCTCAAGATCTGATTAGAAGCAGCAACAGAAACTCTATATTGGGGAAGATTACTGAAATGGGGGGCAAAGAGAAAGAAAAAAAGTTTGGGGTGAGGAGAAAGAACTAAAGTAAACCTATAACAAAAACACAGAAATATAAGGTAAATCTAATGCTAAAACAGTCAGCAAAATACAAAATCAAAAGAATAAATTACATGTGAAATGATTTTTATTGAACAGTATGACAAAGCCTTATAAACAAATATGATTATGATACTCAAAAAGAAAATGAGAAATTATATCCATTAAAACACAAATACAAAATACTATAAAACAAATTAAACCAGAAATAAAGAATTGGTAGATTTTTTTTAAAAAAACTACTTATAAATCTTGGAAATAAAAGAAATTGAAATAAAATATAGTTGAGTCAAACTGTAGACTGAATAAAGTCAAAAAGGGGATTAATAGAAAGATAAACTGAGAAATTCACTCAGAAAAAGCAATCAAAAGATATTTTCTATTTTTTGAAAAACAGTTTACAGAACTGGGGGCATTGGCTTACCTTCATTTGGAATTTCAGAATATGAGAGTGTAGGAAATGAAAGAAGGGCTATGTTAGTAGTGACAGGGTATTTTTCCAGAATTAAAAAAAAAACATAATAATTCTCAAATTAAAATTTTGTTCTGAGTTCTGACAAGACTTTTATATTGTAATTAAATTTTAATACATCCACACTGAGTAAAAAATCTTTGGAACGCCTAGAGAAAAAGACATGATAGCCAAAGAGGAATGACAGTTTACCTGCAAGCAGATACTTCAGCAGCAACAAGAATTGCCAGAAAAGAAATAAACATTTCAAAGTATTCAGTGAAAATCACTCATTATTATAATAACCATACAATAAACCTACAATGTCACAAACACTAAAATATAAATTTTCAGACAGATTAAGAGATTTTACCATGCAGAGATCACTTCTAAAATAAATTTTAAGTAATATATTTCAGCAAGAAGAAAACCCAAAAAGAAGAAAGAGCATAGGAAAACTATAACAACATCAATTTTAATAAGATATATTGATAGATTCAATTTGTTGATTGTTAAATAATAATTATGGCTGAATTATTTGGATTAATACAAACTCATGGGAAGATATTTGCATGTTGACTATGTACTTCCTGGCAGGCTTCATTTTAAGGTGAATAGGGAGAGACAAGCATTGCCTTACGGGATTCCCAAATCCAAATTTCAGTTTTTGAAGGTCTCTTTTCTTGACTTACAAAGACACTGGAATACGAGTCCTGAAAGGACTTTGAAAAAAACTTTCTACACCCAGCACTTTGGGAGGCTGAGGCAGGTGGATCACGAGGTCAGGAGTTCAAGATCAGCCTGACCAACCTAGTGAAACCCTATCTCTACTAAAAATACAAAAATCAGTGGGGCATGGTAGTGTGCGCCTGTAGTCCCAGCTATGGTGGCAGCTGAGGCAGGAGAATAGCTTGAACCTGGGAGGTAGAGGTTGCAGTGAGCCAAGATCATGCCACTGCACTACAGCCTAGGCAACAGAGAGAGACTGCATATCAAAAAAAATAAAATGAATAAAACTCACTACAACTTCAGATAATTCATAAGCAGTCATGTAACTTAAGCAAATTTCCATCTGCTTGGCTTACAATGATGTTTGAAACAGAATCTTGAAGTGATTTACACCAAACAACCCAGAAAGTATTCTAAGCAGTCATATGATGTAGGTCAAGTTTTTCTTCAAAAGCCTTTCTTCACTCTCTTGAGTTGGGCTTGCCCAGCTTTCTCTTATACTTATCTCTCCAAGTAGAATGTTAAGTTGCATAATTCTTCTTCCTCACTTTACTTTCTTATACCTGTCACAGACACCTGTTTTTTTGGAAGGTGTGAATAAGTTCATGGAACAACCTGAATGTCATGAAAATAATTCAGGTACCATTTCCCAAAGAAATCTACAATAAGATGAAATATAATAAAATAAAATTATATATGAATTAAAAAAGGGAGGGGTGTTCTGTGCCCCTCCCTATGAGCTTGGGAAGCACTGCATACTACATATACAACTCGAAGATTCACAATTTGTATAAGCCTGTCAAAGGCCCTTCCAAACCCTGCATTTTAAAAGCATGGTTAATCTGTTTCTAAATTATTGAGCATTTGACTCCATTTTAAAATACACAATATACTATTATACATCCCCAAGAACATTTGTATTTTTTAAAAAAGAGATAGTGCTTAAGTACATCAGAAAAACAGTGTGATGTAGCGGAAAAACATATCAGATCGGAAATAATGAAACTAAAATTTCAATCTGAAGTCTATTATAAAAGAACTGTGATAATTATTTCTTCTTTTCTAAAATATGGCACAATCGTTGTTTATCTTTTATAGCTCTAAGATTGTTTTATAAATAAAATATTATTTCCATAATCTATTACAAACCAGAGTGAGCAATGCTTCGGTGAAGAAAAAGAAAGTCCTTTCACTGTTTAAACAAGTAACTCATGCAGGCAAATGCCCTTCTGGCTTCCAGATAGATTGGGCTTGTGTAGAGAGGTGACCAGGCTAAGCATGAGAGAACTGAGGTTTCAGAAGGAAGAACAATCTTGTTTTTCAAGAGCAGTTTTTAAAAGAAAGGATGAAGCCAGGAAGAAAGGGAGGGAGAGACGAAGAGGCATCAGCTAAAGAAGAGCATTCAAAATGGTTGCGCTTACAAAGTGTTTAAGTGAATGTGAAACTGAATTACTACATTCTCACACTGCTAATAAAACAAACTCAAGACTTGGTAATTTATAAAGAAGGGGTTTAATAGACTTACAGTTCCATGTGGCTGGGGAGGCCTCACAATCATGGCAGGCGAAAGTCATGGCTGCAGCAAGCTAAAGTCATGGTGGCCCCAAGAGAGAATGAGAGCCAAGTAAAGGGAAAACCCCTTATAAAAATATCAGATCTCGCGAGACTACTCACTACCCGAGAACTGTATGCGGAAACCCACCCCACCCGGGAGGCAGCCAAACCGTATCAGAAACTGAAAAACATCAAAGTAGAGACCCAAACTTTGTTTCTGCAATAGGGAAGGATCACCTGCCTCTTGAGAAACCCTTAGGAAAAAATAATATTCCTGTTTGTACCACTGGAAGCTAGTAACAAAAATGATAGTGCTTAGACCTAGGACGTGGCATTTAAATGAGTGCAGTCTACGTTCTATATATGGATTAGCTATTGAAGCAAAGAAGCTTAATCATTACAAACAGACAAAGGCCATGGCAGGGCATTTGCTAAATGGTCGAGGAGGGTGGATCAATTGTAGTCATTCAACGGAGCAAGATAAATACAGCCTCCTAGAAGGATAGTCTCCAGTCACAATTTAAACATACAAAGGACATTTTCCAGGTTAGAGTAGAGGAGTTTCCCACCAGTTGGCGGAGCACAGAAATGGTACAAGATTCAAATTACCTCACGCCTGTAATCCCAGCACTTTGGGAGGCCGAGGCGGGTGGATCATGAGGTCAAGAGATCGAGACCATCCTGGTCAACATGGTGAAACCCCGTCTCTACTAAAAATACAAAAAATTAGCTGGGCATGGTGGCGCGTGCCTGTAATCCCGGCAACTCGGGAGGCTGAGGCAGGAGAATTGCCTGAACCCAGGAGGCGGAGGTTGCGGTGAGCCGAGATCGCGCCATTGCACTCCAGCCTGGGTAACAAGAGCAAAACTCCGTCTCAAAAAAAAAAAAAGGTTCAAATTACCAAGAAGAGCAGTCAAGGACTACTCAGGACTATTCACTGAATCAGAGATTCATTCTCTGTTAAGTTTTGTTGATGAGAAAGCTCCACGAGGCAGTATTTGGGCCAGCATTCCAGGTTAGAATTGCAGAAATGATACTATATACTGAAGTAGAATTAGCAGGTTTCTGAAATAGCTGATGAAAAAGACATAGTATGGATCTATTCAATACTCCAAGGATTAAGCTTATTTAAAGCAGTCAAACGCCATTTGAAGATCCTGGCATCTATCTTCCTTCATGGTCTGCTCTTTATGTATTTTGTTTTATGCTTTACAGTTTAGAGATCATTCTCCTTGATAGATTAAATGAGAGAAAAAAAAGAGATGAATGAATCACTCTGCCTTTGCTGTCATTTTTAACAGTAACTTATCTACCATGAACCATGTTCTTCTTCCAGTTCTGTACAGAGTGAAAATCACCATTTTCCTGAATCCAGTATTCCTTCTTGCTCTTCACCACCTTCTGCTTTTTATCTTTCTCAATGAAATTCTTAAAGACACAAGGGGCCTTTTCACTTATCTCTTTGTTTACATGTCCCTCTTTCTATCTTTGGTATATGTTCTCTAGAATATGGATTCCTTGGAGAATTCCCATTGTGATCACTTTATTCCAGTAGGAGAGAGTTGACAATGCAGAGGGGGAAGTAAACATATGTGCAATCAGGCAGTGTTTTCTTCCATCCAGGAAATGAGTACACATATTAAGTATCAACATCTAAGCACAAATTACCTCATAAAATAGCTGTTGCAGATAGTATATAATCCATATGGAACTGTAGAAAATAACAGTATTTTTTCTCATTGCTGCCTCTAGGAAGGTTTCTCAGAATAGTACTGATAACCAATGGGAAGCACAATCTGAATTCTGACGAAGCCAGGCACAGTCTATATGGTAAGCCATGGCACCCATATTATATGCCTATTGGTGTCCTCACAGATAGATCAGGGGGACTAAGTTAACTATATGAGGGCCCAGATTTCTTCTTCAAAGTTATCAATTCCAGGATGACATGGCTATGTTTCCCCAAGACTCCTATCACTGCAACTCTACTGCACAAGATTATCAGTTTGTTACAGCAAATTGTAAAAATTTATTTTCTAATTCTTCTAAAAGATCAATATGAAACTAAAAAACATCAAAGTAGAGACCAAAATTTTTTTTATAAGGGAGTCACCAAATGCCATACACTCTCCATTTTGAAGGTGTAGACAGACCTTCAGTAGATTCATTTTGCATTTATTTATTCATTAAAATATTCAACAATTGGGATGTGTGTGTATGTTTAAAATTCCTTCAAGTACTAGAATGAGAACATCCTTGTTCTCGTTAACTTATCTTCTAAGAAGGAGAACATAAATTAGACAAATACTTGTGGAGTTAATACAGTTGTAAGAGGACTGAGGGGAAGATAATGCTTTGCGCATATTTAATAGGAAGACTTAAGCTCATCTGAGGGCTATGTTAGCTGATCCAGCTGACAGATAAGTAGAGTTGGCTGAGAGAAGAGGAAGGGAGCATTACAGAAGAAAAAGAATAGATATGAGAAAGTGCAGAATCAGAAGAAAGCATAGAATGTTGTAGGATTGATGGAAGGCTCATGAAATTGTAGGCTAAGTTATAGAATAAGGCAAAAGATCAAGTTAAAAAAATTAGAAAAGTGTCACTCATGCAAGGCTTTTCAGCCTGTGTGAAGACACTTAGACTTTCATAGCAATTAGAAGTTAAATAGATAAGGGAATGTCTTGAATAGATTTACGTTAAAAATATTGCATGAGTTACTGTCCAAAGAGAGAGATGAAGGAGACCAATTGAAAGGCAATTGTAGGAGGCCAAAGAAGAAATAATACTAAGATGTAGATAGCATGGTAGCAAGACAGACTGTTTATATGTAGACTGCAGGGTCACAGTGGTGAGAGAGATGATTGCTTTTATTGACAAGTTAATAGAACTGAGAAGATCTTAGAGCTATTTAATTTTTTTCCATTGTATAGACGAAAGAGCTACTGATAGAAGAAAACAAATGAAAATAAATGTTAATTGGGCAATAAATAGTTAAAATAGGTTGGATAAAAGAGAAGAGGCTGAGTAAATTCAAAGAGATTTTTGAGTCTAAGTATCATGTGTTATACACACACACACACACACATACACACACAGTCTCAGAAATTTCTATCTCCATTTCTCTTATCTCCTATCCTTTTTTTCCTTCTCTCTCTCTCTCTCTCTCTCTCTCTCTCTCTGTCTCTATCTCTCATGCATACACACAGGTTGAGCAAAAAACACTTTGAGTATTTTTATGTTTTGCTATGTTTTTGCATCGTTTTGAGAAATTTTACTAAAAATTAAAATTGACTAATTTTTTCAATGAATAGCTGTGATGAGACTGGACCATTTAGGCAGCTCAGTTTTATTTAGGTTACATATAGGACAAAATGACTGACTTGATTTGAATTTTATAAAGGAGAATATTTGTATTTTCTTTTTTATGCTGGAGAAAAAAAGGTCCAGTATAATACTCAGGTCTCTTACATAAATAATTGCAAAGACTGTATTTGAAAAGTCCTCTGCTTCCTACTCCCTACACTTTAACTTCTTTGTGTACCATTTTTATGATCTACGTTAGAAAAACTATAGCCATATATAGTTTCCAGTGATTTTCTGGATAGTATCACCTCACAGTGATACCACTTTTTTCTTTTGTACTCAATCACCAAAGTGGTTTACACTGTACCTCAGATAAGTTTGAGGATATCTGTTCAGGCATATAATAGTTATTTTGATTACAGTGCCATTTCCTCATGCGCTTTATTTAAAGGCATAATCTTTTTTTTTTTTTTTTTTTTTGAGACGGAGTTTCGCTCTTGTTACCCAGGCTGGAGTGCAATGGCACAATCTTGGCTCACCTCAACCTCCGCCTCCCGGGTTCAGGCAATTCTCCTGCCTCAGCCTCCTGAGTAGCTGGGATTACAGGCACGCGCCACCATGCCCAGCTAATTTTTTGTATTTTTAGTAGAGACGGGGTTTCACCATGTTGACCAGGATGGTCTCGATCTCTTGACCTCGTGATCCACCCGCCTCGGCCTCCCAAAGTGCTGGGATTACAGGCGTGAGCCACCACGCCCGGCCTAAAGGCATAATCTTAATAGTCATCTTCTAATCATCCACCCAGCCTCACTAAATTTCAGTAACACTTCCACTATTGCATTTGCATTCTTATGTCAAATTTCAAAGTCATTATTTGGATAATAAGTACTCAGTTCATTGGTTTAGAGGATCACTCTGTTTCTTTTTTGTTCATTATTTTTTTCTTTCAACAAAATCTACCAAGTATCTGCTATGTAATAGACATTGTCTAATCTCTAGGAATATAATGTGAACACTTTGTTTTTATAAATCAGCATTCTAGACAGAAAGGAAGAGATAAGACCAAACAAATATAAAAAAGGCAAGTGAAGATAATGTGCTATTCAGATAAAAGGATGATATCATAATGTAGCTTCCTAGCTACATTAGATTGTCTATAAGGGGACACTTCAGATGCAATGAAATAATGGGTCATAGAAATCTCTGTAAAAATCATGGAGAGGAGCATTCCAGGCAGTGAAGACAGACATGAGAAAGGCCTTAGGCAAAAATGAGCTTGGGTTGTGCATGTGAAAGGAAAAGGACGATTGTGGCTGAGTCCTAATGGATTAGGAAGAGTAGCTGGAGTTGATGGTCAGCACACATAGTCTTGTGGGCCAGGGTCAGAAGTCTGAATATTTCTCCAGATGAGATTGGGAAACTAATCTTATGAATGATTTGAGCAAATCAGTGGCATGATCTGGTTTATTGTTTTAAGAAGACTATCTGCTGGTCTTTTGGAGGATGACTTGAACATGGACACACAGATAATCAGGAAACCAGTAGATGTTTATGGTTAGAGTCCAGGAAGTAGATTATTTATGCTTGAATTACAGTGATAGTGGAGATTTAGAGTAGTGAACCAATTTGATAAATATTTTAGAGGAAAAATTGATGATGCTTGTTAAAGGAAGGGGCATGGTGGGTTGAGTAAAAGAAAGGAAGCCAGGATAACACCTACATTCTGGATGTGTACAACAAAGTGTGTGGTGGTATTTTTTTCACAGAGGTGGAGAAGGGTAATTGGGGGAATAATTTTTCAATTAAAAATTAGGAGTTACCTTTTTTTCTGTTTTATCCAGTTAGAGTTTAAGATGGCTTTTAGATACTCAGGTAGAACTTTCAAATATCAGTATACATTCTAGTCTGAAATGTCTAGAGACAGGCCAGGATAAAGATGATATTTTGCAGACCCTTTCACAAATGCAAGCAAAGCCAGGAGAAATAGGTAAGGTGACCCAAGTCACCCAGAGAAAATGAATAGCAATCATGGCATACACCAACCTTTACAGATATAGAAGAAACATAAAAGTGAGGAGACAGAGGTTAATGAAATAAAAGAAAACCCTAAATGGGAAAATAATATGCTTTCATTGTGAAACTTAAAGGGGAAGGTAAACAAGAATTTCATGAGGAGATAATCTTTCAGTAGCTGATTGCTGTTGAATTAAACAGCTATATATAAGAAGCGCTAATAGGTTAATATTAGATAATATTAGAAATGTATGCATCAGTGCCTGTCCCACAGGACCTGAATGATGTTATATAAGTAAACTGTCTCAAGTTTTTACAGGCTAGTTTTCAGCATTTCCTCATTATACTATATATCACTTTCTTTGATAAAAGTTGTCTTCTATTGGTACTTTAATTATTGTTTCTGTGTTTATCAAAATCAGCTACAATATACTCCTCAGGATAATAATTCTGTTCAGAGTAGTAACTTAAAATAAGTGCTGACCTTAAAATAAATGCTTTCCTTTTATTGCTCCTTCACAGAACTCATCCACCAATGCCAAAATCCCAGTTGCTTTGGTGACCACTGGAGAAGTACGTGAAAGCACCACCCTATCTCAAATTCTGTTACTTCCTCAGAACATGGAATTTTCCAGTAATCTCTCCCAATTTATTTCATTTCTTTGATTTGTATTCCTTGGAGAATCAACAGAAATGAAGAGCATCTGGTAGGATTTATAAGTCAGTATGAATTAGGGTTATCTGCTTATGCTGTAAGAAGTCCAGTAGAATTTAGGATTATAAGACATGGAGTCAGAAAAAATCAGAATTAAGACTCATTTCTGACACTTGTTGTGAGCCCTGAGGTCAAACTATATACTTTTCTAAAATAAGATCCTCAAAGTGAAATTGGTTCAATGAAATCTTCTTCACAGTGCACATGTGAAGATAAAATGAGATAATAAATGCTAAGCACTCAACACAGTGCCTGGCACATGGTAAGTGCTTCATAAATGTTAACTACCACCAATAAAAATGATGACTGCAATTTCAAAAGTGGCCTATGAACGGTGGGGAGAATATGACTCAGATTAGAAAAGCCTGAAGGTACTCTGAAAGGTGGATTAACATGGGCCTATACACGGGTACCAGAGGAGGAGAATCCATTTTGACTGGAGCAGAGGTTACTCAAAGAGCAGACTCTATAAATCCTACTGAGTTATATTTTCATTTCTCAGTGAAACCATAGAAGAGCCACAGGCTTGCCTCCCTATCTTCAGAATTAAACTCCCGGGAAAACCCATTTTTTTGTAGAATTAGAGCCTACTGAATAACCAGCCCCTCACTTAGTAGTCTGTGCCGTATTTACAGGTCAGCCGCAGCTCTCAGAATTCTCTCACAACGTGACCCATATGTGGTTTTAATTTAGCTCTCTTTCCTTTCTCCTCCTTTCCCTCTTCACGTTGTCTAAGTGCTAATAATAATAATTCAATTTAATAACATCCATCCTCACAGAGTACTCAAGCCCATCCGGTCCTCAAGGACACCTAACCCTTCCCGGGCTCACCTCTCAGCTTCTTTATCACACTTGAAGCACATCATAAACTACATCTTCCCCAGACCTTGTCATAAAGGGTAAGGCCGACATTGCAGGAAAGAAGTCGGGGAAATACAACCTTGAACTGTTTTATCTCCTCTTTTCTCTGCCCTTCTCCTCCCCCTTGCCTTTCCCTCTTCTCTTTGACCAGTACTTTTCCTTCGCAGCCAGAAAGAGAAAAAAACTTAAACTCTTGTTCCCAAAGGGGCTTCCTGGAATGATTCACTTTCTGTTTGGCAATTGAAGCCCAATCTAATATGAACGATACTCAGCATTGATAGCTGCCTCAACAATCATTAATTTGCTAATAGAAATTGCTTTTTGATGATGCAGGTCAGGATGATAGCCTCTGGTTTGTGGATAAAGAAACTTAAACATGAAATGTTAAATGTCTTTTACACAGTGACAGTGCTGAGAATAAGGCAGGGAAAGGATTCACTTATCTGGTATTCAGCCTGATGAAAACTTCAGCTTCTCAAAATATAAAAAAAGTAAAGCGGTGAAAGTAACATGTATGAACATCCAAAATAATTGTAATAAAATGTGCTTAGAAAGACTCATGCATTTAATTCACATAATTATGCTGAATTCATTTATTCTCAGTGTACACACAATTTTAACAATTTTGTATAATTGACCTCCTGGTATATAAAAATACTTTAAAGCTAACAATGGTATTAAATAATTAATAAATACAAATTATATTAAATAACATATTAGATAAACTAATAATATTAAAATAGTAAATAATAGCAAATTATGAAGTACAAATTATAGGACAGACTTAACTGTTACACCTTTATGATCATTATTTGAATCCTCTTTTTTTTTGCCACATTGTGGGTGAGAAAACTAAGCCTTAGTGAGGCCATATCATGTAGACAAGGTCAGGCTGTAGGTTAAAGACAAATATGGAATGTTACTTCTGTGTATATAACTCCTTACTCTGTATGTCTTAAAAACGAATATAATGTCTACTACATGGAATTGTTATAAGGTAATATGTGAATGTATAGTAAAAAGTTGTAGAAAGGTAAAATAGAAAACCTTTTAGTTTTGTAGAAATTCTTAGGAACGTAGCACAACATAATTGGTGAATGTTTTAATGAAGATTCACTGATAGCCATTGAGAGACAGGCCAGAATGGGCAAGAGAACTGTATTACAGGCAGTATTACTAAGCACCATGTATTCTAATGCCTTTACCTTGATTAGAATGAGTGCTACACATTTGCACTCATTCCTGTTTTTCCTAACCAAGGTCCAATCTGTAACACTAGATTGTACATGTTAGATTGCATAACACTGTATCACTATCTCTTTGCCACTTCTCATAGTGTTACACAGTACTCTTGCCCACTGATGAATGCACACTACCCAGCCCAGGACTATCAGTACGTACACATAGGTAATCCACAAAGGAATCTGGAAGAAGTAAGACCATCCCAGTATTAAACTGGGAAAAAGTTAATGATGATGTTGACAAGAAAGCCAAACTTTATGAAATATTTAAAGAGGTTTATTTTGAGCCAATATGAGTGACCATGACCTGGGGAATAGTCTCAGGAGATCCTGAGAAAGTGAGCCCAAAGCAGTTGCTTTACAGTTTGGTTTTATACATTTTAGGTTGACAGAAGTTACATGCAAAGATGTAAATCAATACGTGGAAAGTGTACATGGATTTGTCTTGGAAAGGTGGGACATCTCAAAGCAGGGACTTACAGGTCATAGGTAGTTTCAAAGTTTTCTGACTGGCAATTTGTTGAAAGAGTTAAGCTTTGTTGAAAGCCTTAAAGTCAGTAGAAAGAAATGCTTGCATTAAGATAAGGAAGTGTATTAGTCAAGGTTCTCTAAAGGGACAGAACTAATATGATAGAAGAATATATAAAAGGGAGTTTATTAGAATTGACTCACATGATCACAAGGTGAAATTCTACAAGAAGCCATCTGCAAGCTGAGGAACCAGAAAGCCAATCCAAGTCCAAAAACCTTAAAGGTAGGGAAGTTGACAGTACAGCCTTCAGTCTGTGGTCAAAGGTCCGAGAGCCCCTGGCAAATCACTAGTGGTCAGTCTAAGAGTCCAAAAGCTGAAGAACTTGGAGAGTAATGTTCAAAGGCAGGAAGCATCCAGCAAGGGAGAAAGATGGAGGCTGGAAGACTCAGCAATTCTAGTCCTTCCATGTTCCTCTGCCTGCTATTATACTAGCTGTGTAGGCAGCTGATTAGGTGGTGCCCACCCAGCTTGAGGGGGGGTCTGCGTCTCCCAGTCTACCCTCAAAGACACACCCAGAGATAATACTTTGAATCCTTCAATACAATCAAGTTGAAACTCAGTATTAACCCTGAGAGGGGGATTGTGGAAGGCATGTTCTTGTTATGTAGATGAAGCCTCCAGGTGGCAGGCTTCAGACAAAATTGAGGGTGAATATATTTTTTCTGTCTTAAAAGGGGTTAGACTCTTGGTTATTTTTTAGTTAATCCCTCTTGGATCTGGGAAAGACCTAGCTGCATTAATGGAGATTCTCACAGATGCAAAAGTTCCCTAACAAAATATGGCTTTGCAGGCCATTTCAAAATATGTCCAAAAAATGTATTTGGGGGTAAAATATTTTTATTTTTTACAGGGCCCGCTGTCATGTGTTGCTATAGCAGGCTCGGGTTCGAATTTGACATCTTATTGCCAAAGAGCCTGCTTTGTCAGTCTTATGATCTCTATAAGTTGTGCCTAAACTCCAAAGGGAGAGGGTATATATAACGAGGCTTGGTGACCTCAGTTTTCATTATGGGTGAGAATTAAGTTTTTCAAGTTTCTCTTGGCCCAGAGTGGGTCCGTTCAGTGCGTTGGGAGGCTTAGGATTTTATTTTTGGCTTACAAAGTGTTAGCATTTTCACATTTTGTCCTCTTACTTTTCTTGATCTCTGTTTTGGGGTTTTCCATTTGCAAGGGTCTAATAGTGTTTTGCTTTCTACTCGTATATCCTGTATTGACAATGTATCTGACAACTTTAGCTAAAAAGTTATCTGTCTCCATTGAAAAGAAACTGATTATGATTCACTTTTTTTTTTTTTTTCTTGAGACGGAGTCTTACTCTGTTGCCTAGGCTGGAAGGCAGTGGTGTGATCTTGGCTCACTGCAACCTCCATCTTCTGGGTTCAAGCGATTATCCTGCCTCAACCTCCCTAGTAGCTGGGACTAAAGGCACATGTCACCATACTTGGCTAATTTTTGTATTTTTAGTAGAGATGGGGTTTCAATATGTTGGCCAGGCTGGTCTTGATCTCCTGCTTTGGGTAATCCACCCACCCTCAGCCTTCCAAAATGTTGGGATTACAGGAGCGAACCACTGTATCCAGCTAATCATAATTCCCTTCTAAAAGTAGAGAACAGTTATATCTGTTGGGTCACAGAGAATAAAATCCCCAAAAGTACAGTGTTTTGGCATACTGAGCACTTTGGAATTAAAGAAAATTAAAAGGCCTTGGAAGCATCCTCAGAACAAAGAACTGGCTGACCTTCTCCTGTGTCTCCCCTCAAATACGGGGTAGAACTCTCTGAAATTATCTTACCTGAATCTCCACCAGAAGGAATGAAATTGCCTTTCATTCTCTCCTTGAAATTTCATTTTGGCAAGAAATAAGACTGAGGAATGTAACCATATTTGGATGAACTCTGTCACAAGATATTGTCTAATTCTCAGGCTCATTCAAATTCCAAAGAGAATCATTTACAAGCTCATCTGTCTCCAAGACCCATTAATTTCCCCTTCCATTCATTTACTAACCCTCACAATTGCCCACACACATCCCCATTTTCCTCTCCTCTATAAATAGGGTATATAAGTTTCAGTGATCCAGCCTTACTTGTTCATTTGTTCTGTGTTTGTTTGTTTTGACAGAATCTTGCTCTGTTGCCCAGGCTGGAGTGCACTGGTATGATCTCAGCTCACTGCAACCTCCACCTCCTGGGTTCAGGAAATTCTCTATTTTCTTCCCTCATTCCCAAGTAGCTAGGATTACAAGTGTGCGCCACCATGCCAGGCTAATTTTTGTATTCTTAGTGGAGACAGGGTTTCACCATGTTTGGCCAGGCCGATCTCAAACTCCGGGCCTGAAGTGATCCAGCAGCCTTGGCCTCCCAAAGTGCTAGGATTACAGGCGTGAGCCACCATTCCCCGCCTATATTTCATGTTTTATGTGATTCCTGTGCTTATGCACATTAATAAATTTGTAAGGCTTCTAACAGTTGAGAAAACATGAAACCCATGAAACTCCAAGATATAGCTCCCACCCCATCACTTCAGCATTATTGCTCCATCAAACCAGCTGTCATAGAAAGATGGGGTAATTGACTCTGATCATCAGAAACAGGGTGGAGTGCTGTTACATAATTCAGACAAAGAATATGTTTTGTACCTAGGCCACTGACTTGGATACTTCTTGGTACCACTTGGCTCAATTTTGATGAGCATCAGTTGCAGTTGTAAGACCAGCAGTAATAGGAACTCTAGTTCATCCTAGTAAACTTTGTTTCCACAGGAAAGGAGGTCCATCAGAATCCTAGAGAAGCTTCTTTTACAAAATGTATTCAAGGATTACAGGGGTTAGTTAAGATAAATTGTTGCAGTGGGCTACTCGGGTCCTTACCCTTTGGGACCAAGACATTCATTTCTCCATCTTGTGGGAATGTTGGCTATTGACAGGTAATATGGTTAGGCTTTGTGTACCCACCTAAGTCTCACCTTGGATTGTGTAATCCCAGGTGTTGAGAGAGGAATCTCGTGGGAGGTGACTGGATCATGGGGGTGGTTTCCCCATGCTGTTCTCATGATAGTGAGTGAATTCTCACAAGAGCTGATGGCTTTATGTGTTTGGCAAGTTTCTCCTTCACTCACTCTTCTCTCTTCTACCATGTGAAGAAGGTCCTTGCTTCCCCTTTGCCTTCCGCCATGATCCTATGTTTCCTAAGGCCTCCTGGCCATGTGGAACTGAGTCAATTGAACCTCTTTCTTTTATAAATTACCCAGTCTTGGGTAGTACCTTTATAGCAGTGTGAGCACAGATTACAATAGACGTCAGTTTATTAGCTTTCCTGGAGTTTCCCTCTGCTGATAGCAGGCCATTAAATCTTACTTACTCCTTGCTAGTCTAGGTATAATCCAAGGACCAGCAGCCCCACCAGTGTCTGGGAGTTTGTTAGAAATGCTAATAAATGATCTAACCCCATCCCAGAACTATTGAATCTGAATATGAACTTACAAACTTCAATAGGCATTTACAAAAAAGATGGTATGTGTGTGTATTAAAGTTTGAGAAGAAATGCTGTAGAACATTTTTCTTCAAATGTTTTGAATTGTACATCCCTGCCATGAAAAAATAGTAAGCCAAGGATGCATTCATAATATTTATAATATTAACCCAATATATCCTACATTTTTATTATATATCTACTCTTTATTACACATAATATATAATACAAAATCTATATAATTATTGATTATGATCATATTGTATACAATTGTACTAAAATGTCAAACACTAAAAACATTTTCAAATATGGTGCCTAAAAAGAATAAGGTGAAAATAGTGAAATTTTCATAGGTTTCTCACACTGCTCTATGGATTGTCATGTATCTTGGCTGTATATACTCCATGTTGGAGATTGCTATTCTCTCGTCAGAAACACATTAATCTTGTGCATTAGGTATGACCCTGGGAAGGGAATTAATGGAAACAACAGGATCAGGGAAAATTGAGGATGATTTTTTTGGTAGACTGGGAATGGAAAGAAAATTAGAGTGGTTTGAATTGACATCAAATAGTGACAGCAACTAAATAGGGCATGATTTCATTTAAGGAGGAGAGGAAACTTCTCCTTTATTTTCCATTCTGTGTGATTCCAGTCGAAGATGTTTACCACACTTCTCCATTTTTCACATAGGATGCTTGCTCTTTGTAGGCATCTGATTGAATTTTCAGCAGCTGTTTAGCAGGTCATTTTATTTGTCAGGTAGATGAAGGTAATGAGAATTTATCAGCCCCCAGTTCAGATTCATGGCTGATCTGTCACCATGTATTTCTACAAATATTGCTCTTGATTACTCAAGATGCAGCTCAAATTAGCAAGAAATTATATATGCATACATTATATACATCTATGTATAGATATCTATACATATATGTTTGTAGATACTGTATACATGTATATATATATAATTATATATACATGCACACACACCCATTATAAATCCAGACTAGGCTTTATGACGCCATTCCTACTTTCTCTGGCATGAAGATGAACCAATATACTGACAATGTGAGTGCCTGAGTTGATATCTCCAGCTGATAATTACATTAATACTAAAGCTCAGGAGGTTGGTACGGAATCTGTTCAGGACCCCTGGTGTGGAGCTGAGCTCTATTGTTGCACACAAAAGAAAACATCCTATAATTTCACAGAAAGCAGAAGGGCAGCAAAATAATATTGTTTAGAAACTGCTCAGGGTAATAGCCACTGTGTCAGTTGCCTTGTCAGCCTTTCTGTCAGCGATGGAATGTTGTAGGGGAATGGAAAAAAGACCCTCTAAAAATGTAAGACAATTAAGATATGAGTGAGGTAGGAACATGGGGTCTCAGAAAAGAAAGCAAGAGCCTTTGTTTTCTAACAAAAATGTGACGCAGGAAACACTCAAGATGGTTCAACATGCTGTGGGTGATGATAGAACGCTGTTCATGAATTTCTGAACTAAAGGACCCACTGAGCAGTCACTGTGAAACACTTCCTTGAACCAATTTTTCATTCCAACTCTATTAGGGCTATATAGAGGGAAAAAGTATTTCTATTCATGATGGCTCCTCAAGTTCACTCTTCATCATTCCTCTTCGACTCCATATGAAGTCAATGGTAATGAACCTACAGAAAGAGACACAGGAAAATAAACTTTATCAGTCAGATGTCCCTTAGGACTGCTGGTTCTGAGGACAGAAAGAAACTATGATGTCCAGAAGTTCAGTTACCATGATGTAAAAGGAACTAGAAGTGTTCCACTTAAGATAGGTTCTAAGCCATTCTTAATACTAGAAGCTGTGTCTCTGTTATTTTCTTTCTCATAATAGATATCAAAATATTCCCAGATTACCTCATGTGATTATTCTTTTACTGAAAACTATAGGATGAGGAAGGGGAAAAAAAGGAACAGCCACATGATGCTGAACTGAATTGAGCTAATCTTCATTTCTGTAAGTGGATTTGCAATGTAAACCAACACATCTGCAAAGGAAAATCACTGAAATACCTGTAAAATAACTATTCTGGGGTTAAAAGCCCAAGGCATTAATGAACTGCAAAAATACATGCTTATTTTCAGAGAATAATTACATAGCACAAAAGCCTTAAACCAAAACCTTCAAGTCAAATCAAAATGACCATATAAATCAAAATTACAAAAAAACTAATAATTCAAATTGTAAGAATACCAGCCAACACAATTAATACTGAAGAATGCTTATTCCAGATATTCTAAATTAAATGCATTATAAATATTTCAGATTAAATTATTTTTAATTGGCCAGTTTTTAAGTCTGCTATTAGATTGCTTTTGTATGATAAGGATTTTCCAAAGACAAACCATTTTCTTCATTATTCAGAATAGAAGCTATAACTCCAAACAGGCAGAAAGAAAATAAGATCAGTGGCACAGGAAAAAAGACCAATTTATAAGTTTGGAAATGAAAAATTTAAGTATGTAAGTAGAAATGCAACTGATGTGATGGAGACACAGCAGAAGAGAAAGTTACTGATTTAGAAAATAGTACTGAGAAAAACAGCATGTTAGATAAAATGTTATATTGAATTCTATAAAACAATATTTAAGAAATACAGAGGATAGGTTGATAACTTAATCATATTTTACTGAGTCACCAGTGTAGAAAAGAATAGAGAGAATGGTAAAAATGTAATACTTTTAGAGATGTTGAGTAATCATTATTTTGGAAAAGAGTTGTCAGATAGAAAATTCGGTACTAACCTGGATAAATAGGAAGAAATCTAGATTGTAGTTATATTATTATGAAAGTACAAATTATTCAAAGTAAAGTTTATTCTTAAAATATTATCAAAAATAAGACTAGTTACTAGATGGTGATAGACTCTCTTCATCAATGTATAGATTAAAAAACAGTGCAATATTTTCATAGCATAAGGGATGACAATGCAACATATATATTTTTTAATGTTCAACTAAATTATTATTCCAAAATGAGGCCAAAATAGAGTCTAAAACAATTTGTTATCAGTGAACTCCTGCCAAAGAACTATTCAAGGCAAAACTTGAGTCAGAATAAAGGGAAGCAGACGAAAGCACAGGAAATGTTGAAGTAAACTCATAAGCAATGTTCTATACAAAGCATTTCTAATTTTTGTTTTTGATAACACATTTTATAATAAGGTTGACAAAAAGGCATATTCAGTGACCAAAAGTCCTTCCCATGATTAGGAAGAAAATTGTAACACTAGATAATTTTAGATTTTGTCAGAAAATTATATAAATGTTTAAAATGTATGTGCGTGAGAGTCTGTGGCAGAGTAAGATGGCTTACTGGAAGTCTCCATTGATTGTCCTCTGCAGGAGCATCAAATTGAACAACTATCCACACAAAAATATCACCTTTATAAGAACTAAAACTCAGCTTAGGTACCAGTTTGGCCACAGTGGGTTACAGCACAAGCAGGCTCCCTGATTCCAGGCCTTAGCTCTTGGATGATATTTCTAGACATGGCTTGAGCCAGATGAGAGGCCATTGCACCGAAAGGATAGTCCTAGGCTTGGCAGCATTTACTACAAGCTGACTGAAGAGCCCTTGGGCCTTGAATGATCAGCAGTAACCATGTATCATGAGCCTGGGGAAGTGGTGGCCATGAAGAGAGACTCCTCTGCTTGTGGAAAAGGGAGGGAAAAGTGGGAAGGACTTTGTCTCATGGCATGTGTTCCAGCTCAGCCTGGATAGGTAGATGCCTAAGTTTTCTGACTCCAGGCCCTGGATCCTGGATGGCAACCATGAAGCCACCTGGGAATGGGGGGAGCATGCCACCCTGAAGGGAAGAACACATGCCTGTCTGGTTTCACCACCTGCTGATTGTAGATCTCCAGGGCCTTGAACAAATACAGATGGTAGTTAGACATTTGTTGCCATTGGAACTTGGGCAAGACCCAAAGCCATGCTGACACAGCACGATTCTAGTGGTTGTGGTCACAGGACTACTTGTGTCGCCCCTTCTTTAGCTCCAGGCAGATCAGCACAGAGGGAGAGACTCTGTTTGGGAGAAAGTAAGGAATGAGACCAACAGTCTTCGATGCCCAGACACCAACAAATATTCATAAGCATCAAGAACATCCAGGATAATATGAACTCATCTAACAAACTAAGAAAGTCACCAGTGACCAATCCTAGAGAGACAGATATGTGATCTTTCAGACAGACAATTCAATATACCTGTTTTGAGGAAGTACAATTAAATTCAAGATAACGCAGAGAAAAAAATCAGAATTTTATCAGATAAATTTAACAGAGATGTAAATAATTAAAAATAATCAAGTAGAAATTCTGGCATTGAAAAATGCAATTGACATATTGATGAATTCATGCATCTCTTAACAGTAGAATTCATCAAACAGAAGAAAGAATTAATGAACTTGAAGACAAGTTTTTTGAAAACACACAGAAGGGACAAAAGAAAAGAGAATTAAAAAGAACAAAGCACATCTGTAAGGTCTAGAAAATAGACTCAATAGGACAATTCTAAGAGTTACTGGCCTTAAAGAGGAGGTGTAGAGAGAGAGAGAATAGGGATAGAAAGTTTATTCAGAGGGAGTAAAGAGAACTTCCCAAGAGCTAGAGAAAGATACCAATACGAAAGCATGAGAAGGTTATATAGAATGCCATATAGATTTAACTCCAATAAGACTACCTCAAGACATTGAGTAACCAAGCTCCCTAAGGTCAAGCATAAAGAAAGCATCCTGAAAGCAGAAATAGAGAAGAAATAAATAACATACAATGAAGCCACCGTACATCTGGCAGCAGACTTTTCATGGAAACTTTACAAGCCAGGAGTGGCATAACATATTTATTTACTTCTTCATTTGTTTATTATTATTTTTTTCTTTCCAATTTTTAAGTTCAGAGGGTACATATGCAGATGTGTTACATGAGTAAATTGTGTGTTGTGGGGGTTTGGTGTATAGATTATTTCTTCACTCAGGCAATGAGCTTAGTACTTGATGGGTAGTTTTTACAACCTCACCTTCCTCCCACCCTTCACCTTCAAGTGGTGCCACTGTCTGTTGTTCCCTTCTTTGTGTCCATGTGTACTTAATGTTTAGATCCCACTTACGAGTGAGAGTATGTGATATTTGGGTCTCTGGTTCTGCATTAATTCACTTAGAATAATGGCCTCCAGCTCCATCCATTTGCTGCAAAGGACAGGATATTACTATTTTTATGGCTGCATAGTATTCTATAGTGCATATATATCACGTTTTCATTGCCCAGTCCACCATTGATGAGCATCTAGGTTGATTCCATGACTTTACTATCAAGAATAGTGCAGCAATGAATATACATGTGCATGTGTCTTCATGGTAGAATGACTTCTTTTCCTTTAGCATATACTCAGTAATGGGATTGCTGAGTCAAATGGTCATTCTGTTAAGTTCTTTGAGAAATCTCTGAACTGTTTTCCACAATGGTTTAACTAATTTAAATTTCCACCAGAAATGTACAGCATGCCATTTTCTCTACAAACTCAGCATCTGTTACTTTTTGATTTTGTAATAATAGTCATTCTAACTAGTATGAGATTGTATCTCATTTTGGTTTTAATTTGCATTTCCCTAATGATTAGTTATGATGAGCATTTTTTTCATATGCTTTTTGGCCATATGTATGTCTTCTTTCGAGAAGGGTTCATGGCCTTTGTCAATGTTCTAATGGAGTTATTTGTTTTTTGCTTGTTGATTTGTTTAATTTCCTTACAGTTTCCAGATATTAGACCTTTGTCATAAGCATAGTTTGCAAATATTTTCTCCCATTCTATACGTTGTCTGTTCACTGCCGTTATAGTTTCTTTTGCTATGCAGAAGCTCTTTAATTAGGTCCTACTTGTCAATTTTTGTTTTTCTTGCAATTGCTTTTGGACCCTTCATCATGAAATCTTTACTAGGGCCAATATCCAGAATGCTATTTCCTAGGTTTCCTTCCAGAGTTTTTATAGTGTCAAGATTTACATGGAAATCTTTACTCTATCTTGACTTGATTTTTGTATACTGTGAAAAGAAAGGTTACAATTTCAGTCTGCATATGACTAGCCAGTTATCTCAACACCATTTATTGAATAGAGAGTTCTTTTTGCATTGCTTGCTATTGGGCATGATACATTTAAAATGCTGAAGGACAAACATTTTATCCTAGAATAATAAATATATCCAGCAAAAATATCTTCCAAACATGAAGAATAAAGACTTTTCTATTCAAACAAAAACTGAAGGATTTTATCAACAGCAGACACCTGTTCCACAAGACATTCTAAAGGGATTTCTTCAATCTGAAAGAAAAGGATGTTAATAAGCAATAAAAATTATCTTAAGGTACAAAATTCGCTGGTTATAGTAAATAAACAGGAAAACAGAATATTATAACACTGTAACTGGGGTGTATAAATTACTCATAACTTGAGTACAAAGACTAAAAGATGAACTAATCAAAAATAATAACCACAACTTTTCAAGATATAGATAGTACAATAAGATATAAATAGAAACAATAAAATGTTAAAAAGCAGGGGGACAAAGTTAGGTCTAGAGTTTTAGTTTTTTCTTTGCTTTTTTTTTGTTTGTTTATGCAATCAATGTTAAGTTGTTATTTGTTTAAAATAATGGGCTATAAGAGATTATTTGCAGGCCTCATGGTAACTTCAAATCAAAAAAACACAATGGATACACAAAATATTAAAAGCAAGAATTAAAACATACCACCAGGGAAAATCCCTTTCACTAGAAAGGTGGAAAAAAAGAAGACCAGAAAACAAATAACAAAATTGCAGCAGTATATCCTTATTTATCAATAATAACATTGAATGTAAATGGACTAAACATTCCAATCAAAGAATTAGAGTGGCTGAATGGATAAAAAATAAGACCAATAATCTTTTTCCATCAAAGAAAAACACTTCATCTTTAAAGACACACATAGACTGAAAATAAGGTATGGATACATATGTATCCATGTGTCTTTATAGTCTAATGATTTATAATTCTTTAGGTATATACCCAGTAATGAGATTGGTGGGTCAAATGGTATTTCTGATTCTAGATCCTTGTGAAATAGCTGCACTGTCTTCCACAATGGTAGAACTAATTTACACTCCCACTGATTGTGAAAGCATTCCTATTTATCCACATTTTCTCCAGCATCAGCTGTTTCCTGACTTTTTAATGATTGCCATTGTGAAACAAGCATGAGATTGTATCTCATTGTAGTTTTGATTTGCATTTCTATAATGACCATTGTTGATGAGCTTTTTTAAAAAATATTTGTTAGTTACATAAATATCTTCTTTTGAGAAATGTCTGTTTATATCCTTCTGAATGGGAAAAAACTGGAAGCACTACCTTTGAAAACTAGCACTAGACAAGGGTGCCCGCTCTCACCACTCTGATTCAATATAGTACTGGATGTTCTGGCCAGCGCAATCAAGCAAAAGAAATAAATAAAGGGTATTCAAATAGAAATATGGAAAGTCAAATTGTCTCTGGTTGAAGATGACATGATTGTATATTTAGAAAACACCGTCATCTCAGGTCAAAATCTTCTCAAGCTGATAAGCAATTTCAGCTAAGTCTTAGAATACAAAATCAATGTGTAAAATCCACAAGCATTCCTATACATCAATAATGGACAGAGAGCCAAATTATGAGTGAACTCCCATTCACAATTGCTACAAAGAGCATAAAATATGTAGGAATACAACTTACAAGGGATATGAAGGACCTCTTCAAGGAGAACTACAAACCACTGCTCAAGAAAATAAGAGGACACAAACAAATTGAAAATCATTCCATTCTCATGGATAGGAAGAAACAATATTGTGAAAATGGCCATATTGCCCAAAGTAATTTATAGGTTCAATGCTATTCCCCTCAAGCTACCATTGACTTTCTTCACAGAATCAAAAAAACTACTTCAAATTTCATATGGAACCAAAAAAAGCCTGTATAGCCAAGACAGTCCTAAGTAAGCAAAAAGAACAAAGCTGGAGGCAACATGCTACCTGACTTAAAACTATACTACAAGGCTACAGGAGCCAAAACAACATGGTACTGAAACCAAAACAGATATAAAGACCAATGGAACAGAACAGAGGCCTCAGAAGTAATTCCACACACCTACAACCATCTGATCTTTAGCAAACCTGCCAAAAACAAGCAATGGGGAAAGGATTCCCTAATTAATAAATGGTGCTGGAAAACTGGGCTAGTAATATGCAGAAAACTGAAACTGGACCCCTTCTTTACAACTTATACAAAAATTAACTCAAGGCATATTAAAGGCTTAAAGGTAAGACCTAAAACCACAAAAACTCTAGAAGAAAACCTAGGCAATATCATTCAGGACATAGGCATGGGCAAAGACTTCATGACTAAAACACCAAAAGCAATGGCAGCAAAAGCCAAAATTAACAAATGGAATCTAATTAAAGAGTTTCTGCACAGCAAAAGAAACTATCATCAGAGTGAATAGGCAATCTACAGAAAGAGAGAAAATTTTTGCAATCTATCTGACAAAAGGCTAATATACAGAATCTATAAGGAACTTAAACAAAATTACAAGATTTACTGAATATTTTAAGTTCACTATTGATATGTACTCTTCAGAAGAAAATATTTCATTCAAAATATTACTGCTCATTGAAGGACACCTAGTCAACCTGCAGCTCTGATAGAGATGTGCATGGAGGCTAAGGTTTCTTTCATACCTGTTAACACAAAAGCCCATAAATCAAGGAGAAATTTTCCTCTCATGGATCTGAAAGAAGTAAATTGATTAAATTTTGAAAGTATTTACCATTTTAAAATAGATGCCTTTAAGAATATTTGTAATTCATGAAAGAAGATCAAAGTATCAACATTAAAAGCACCTTGGAAGAAGTTGATTCCAACACTCGTGGATGACTTATTTATTTTTTTGAGACAGAGACTCACTCTGTTGCCCAGAATGGAGTCCCGTGGCACAGTCTTGGCTCACTGCAAACTCTGCCTCCTGTATTCAAGTGATTCTCATGCCTCAGCCACCTGAGTAGCTGGGATTATAGGCCTGCACCACCATGCCCAGCTATTTTTTGTATTTTTAGTAGAGATGTGGTTTCACTATGTTGGCCCAGGTGGTCTCGAACTCCTGGCCTCAAGTGATCCCCTGACTCAGCCTCCCAAAGTGCTAGAATTATAGACATTGGCCACTGCACTAGACCCCGTATGGCTCTTAGACATTCAGGATTTCAGTGGAGTCTTGCAGCAAGTAACTGCAGATGTGGCAGAAAAAGCACAAGAACTAGAATTAGAAGTGGAGACTGAAGATGTAATTGAATTGTTACAATTTCATGACAAAATTTAAAGGAAGAGTTGCCTCTGATGAATGCATGAAGATAGCTGCTCATTGAGATTGAATCTACTCTTGGTTAAGATGCTGTGAACACTGTTGAAATGACAACAAAAGATTTACTATATTACGTAAACATAGTCAACAAAGCAGTGGCAAAGCTTGAAAAGATTGACTCCAATTTTGAAAGCAATACTACTGTGGATAAAATGCTATTCAATAGCATCATGTGCTACAGAAAAATCTGTCAGGAAAAAGAATCAATGTAGCAAATTTTATTGTTGTCTTATTTTAAGAAATTGCCACAGCCATCTCGACCTTCAGCAACCACCATCCTGATCGGTCAGTAGTCATCAACAGTGAGGCGAGACTCTCCACCAGTAAAAAGATTTCTATTTGTGGGGCAATCAGATAATCATTAGCATCTTTTAGGAATAACGTGTATTTTAATTACATATGTTATTTTTCAGACATAATGTTATTATACCCTTAATAAACTACAATATAGTATTAACATAACTTTTATATGCATTGGTAAACCAAAAAACCCTGTGTCACTCTTTATTTCAATATTTGCTTTATTACAACAGCTAGAACCAAACTCTGTATTTTGGAGGTATGCCTGTATTAATCCAGAGACCAGTTTGTTTATTTTGCTGTTATTCCTTATTTACTTAGTCCTCAGTGTCCTTTACATGTAGCTGGCACATATAGAAAGAGATGATGGAGAAGACATCTACTCTTAAACTTTTTGGCCTAAAAGTGACACATATGACTTCTGCTCATAGTTCATTGTTAATAACTAATCATATAACTTTACATAGATTTAAAATGAGTAGCTATGTTTTTAACAAAACACATTAATCATTGATGAAAAAGTGCCCATCTCTGCCACAAGTTGTCCATGTAAACACCAATATATCCATTTGTAGTCTTTCTCTTACCCAAAAAACAATTTTCCCTTCTATAAATGAAACATCTCAAAATCCCATCCAATCATGTCATCAGTTCAAATCCAAGATCTTCTGGCAATATTCAGTTCATTCCAGCAGGTTCAGGTATAGTTCCTCATGGACTGATAGATTTTTGAAATGGAAGAGACAAGTTATCTCTCTTTATTTCCTCTGAAAACATCCAATATCATTGTGGAACAGGCAGGAAAACATCCATCAACATTCCAGTTGAGTAAAAGAGAACATTGTGAGATACAAATAGTCACTGGTCCATAGAACTTTTAAATTCCTCTATTGTGGCAACTTCTTATACTAGCAGTGGCTGAGATAGAGCCTGATGCTGCTCTCTGGGAGGAACCCTGTTGCTCATGGTTCTGCATGACTTGTGACTCTACTCTTTGAGATATTCTTTCTTGTTCATTACCCTCCAAGGACACTCCTTTTGGGGATATTTCTCACCCGGGAGGAAAACAATATAGCTTTCATAGCATGCTTTTAATCTCAGCATGTTTGGGACATGCTAAGGACTCAAAATTTGCCCTAAGACCTAAATATACAAAGGCTATTTGGGTCATAGATGCTATTTCTTTGAAAATGCAACTCTACAAAATATATAGTAGGCTTCTGATCTATTTCCTCCCAGGGCCAGTAGTTTTTTTTTTTTTTTTTTTTTTTTTCTTGATGCTATTCTCAAACCCAATTAATTTCTTTGTTTTTTGATTCCATGTCTTTTTCTCAACCATTTAATAGCAGTTTTTGAGTCATGCCCTCAGTAGAAAAAATAATTTGCTCCAGATAATTCAAAGAAAGAAATTTGAATAAAAGGGCTCTGTCAACAGGCATGAATAGGAATAAGGAAACAAAGGATGATTAGCCACTCAGTGACTATCAACAGAATGAAGCTGTGACCACTCTTAGTGATGAAGGAAGAAAATAGAGTTACTAGAACGAGTGAGAATTAGAGCCAGGTAAGGGTGACCACTGAAACAAGCTGTAGTGATGGGGAAATGTAAGTCGTGCCAAAAGAACAAAGAAATAAGGAGGGAATAGCCAAACTCTCCAAAGTCCTGCTGCATGCATTTAAACCCAAAGAGAAACCTGCTGCAAGGCAATTCTAGAGAAGCAGTTCGCAGGGGTCAGTTTTCGGAGGCAAAAATAAAGCAGTGAAGAGTGGAGAATTGATCTGTGTTGGTTAGGAGTGGCTGTAAGTGGCTAATAGTCCACAAAGATGATTACCATGAGGCCAACTAACAAGACTGAGTGGAAGGTCACCCCTTTAATCTGAGTTTCATACAGGGCTGAATCTTCATGGGTCTTGGGGTCTTGGTTGCTCAAATCCCTTTTATTTTTATCCATTTGAGTTATGAGGTGTAGAATTAGTCAACTTTTTAAATCCCTCCGAGGTTCTAAATTCTATGATTCTATATATGTTTTTTCATTTTTATTTGAAAACTTGTAAGGCCTTCCTGGAGCTTGTCTTTTTCTTCACATACCTTCATAAACATATCTGGTAGCCGCCAACATACACTGCAATATTTTGTTTTCCACTCTTCTCTTGAAGTTACAGTTGGAGGCAAATGGTTTGTCTTACTTGAGGCAATGGTTTACAGAAGTGTTGTCACTACATGACATGGATTTCAAGCTTTCCAGTTTCTGATATCTGTTGCCTTGCCACTGCCACATGACAGCTATGACAATATCATATATTTTAGGATTTTGTTATGGCAGCACTCTACTTCAAGGCAACATTTTTTTGTAGTAGTTAAGATAATACAAGTTGCCATAACAAACATGTCTCAAAATTTTACTGACAAGATAATTTTTTTTTCACTAGATGCAAATCCAATGTGAATTTTCAGTGGGTAGCTTTTTCTCTATTGATTCAGTAACTCAGGCTCCCTTTGTCTGGTAACTCTACAAAACACTAGGCTTCAAATTATTTTGCATTCAGCCAATGAGTAAGTAAAGTGAAGATGAAGAAAGCGTGCCTAATTCTTAACCAAGTTGGCTCAAAAGGAACACACATCACTTCTGCCCATATTTGATTGGTGAGAGTTAGCCATATGGACCCAAGAAGATGCCAAGAGGATTGGAGAAGGCAGCTCTTGGCTTGGCACAAAAACTCTAACCTGAAATAGAAGAAAATAAATATTTGGAGAAATAATAGCCATCCGTGCCAAAGGGGGAAAACAAATCACACAGAAGGTGGCAGGAATATGTACAAACAAGCAGGAAGCACTATAAATGTGAAAATAATAAACCACTTAAAAACAGAAATTATGAGTTTAATTTTTGAAATATATCAAAATTTAGCTTTCTGTTGCTTATTTAAAGGGGAATTTAAAATAAAGCAACAAAGAAGTTGAAAATACATGTTTGGAGAAAAATGTATACTGTGCAAATTTCTGTTAAAAATACATAGAAAAAATAGAATTTAGAATGCAATGTCTATGGATATAAGCATAGCAGAACTAAAATATAGTATGTGTACCTGGCCACATAGTTTTGAAATATATAATGAAAAATGACAGAAAATGTAGCAAGCTGCTCATTAGCTTTGCATTTTTAAAAATATCAAAATGGAAATATCATGCAAACACTATAATACTACATTTAAAAACAAATTCTATAATAAAATCAGCCAACTTGTGTTCTGGTTCCAAGTAAGATGGAGTGAATTCTACTCTGTTTCTTCCACTAAATGCTACTCTAAAATCTGGAAAAAATGCAAGACTTATTAAAAAGAAAAACAGAAGCCTGCATACTACAAACAAGTTGCATACATTCAACACCTTTAAAATAATGGAGAGTATATTAGATACTATAAAGCACCCAAGCTCATTCAAACTGAAGTAACTTTTATACTCCTATAACTATTAAACATAGTAAATTCATCATTGAAAAACTTCTGAAAAATGAAATATCCAGGCCTAGACTATTTTATTGATGAATTCTGCCAAGTAATTAAAGAAGAAATATAATTAATTCTACACAAACTTTTCAAAAAAAAAAAAAATAGAAAAGGAGAGAACACTTTCCAACTCATTAAAGAAGCCAGTATTACCCTGATTACAAAACATATAAAAGAGAGCACAATAGAAGGCAATACTGTACTAATAACTCTCATGAACAGAGACACAAAAATCCTCAAGAAAATACTGGCAAATTCAATGCATCAATATATAAAAAGAAAAATAGATAAACAAATGGGGTTGACTGTGGAAATGCAAAGTTGATTCAAGATGCAAAAACCAATCCATACAAGACATCATATAAACGGTCTAAGGAAGAAAAAACATGATTACTACAATTAGTGCTGAAAAACATTTGACAAAATACAACATCCAAAAATGATTAAAATTCTCAGTGAATGAGGAAGAAAAGATAACTCACTCAACCTGATCAAGGGCATCTAAAAAGCTATTGCTACATCTTACCTAACAGAAAAAGACTAAATATTTTCCTCCTAAAACTGGTAACAAGGCAAGTGTGCCCCTCTTATGCTTCCTATTCAACATGTGCTGGCTTTTACAGCCATTGATGTAAGAAAAAAGGGAGTACAAAGTGTGAAGTTTGAAAGTAAGAAATAAAACTTACTCTATGTCCAAGTGACATATTGTTTACATATAAACTCCTCCAAAAATTGTCCACAAGTTAAATCAAAAGGTGGAACTAATAAGTGAGTTTAGCAATGTTGCAGAAGGCAAAGTCAAATAGTGTTTCTATATACTAACAAGTAGCATTCGAAACTTGAACTTAAAAACAAATAAGCACTTGCAATAGCTCTACAAAATAAAATACTTAGCTATGCACCAAAAAACTTATTTAAAAAATTTTTAAAGGTCCAAACAAATGGAGATGCATTCTGTGTTCATGTATTGGAAGACTGAAGAACATATGTCAGTATTTTTCAAATTCATCTATAGATTTTACACAATTCCAACCAAAATCTTAGTGGATTTTTATGTATGAAGATACAATAATTCTAAAATTTATATGAAAAGGATATGATTCATAAGGGTCAAAACAATACTGAAAAAGAAAAAAGTGGATTCATACTAATGGATTTAAACAGTTACTATGAAGCTACATTTATGTAGAACGTGTCATGTTGGTGAAGGGATAAATGTATAGATCAATAAAACGGAAAATAAAATCCAGAAGTAGGTCAATACAAACATGTCCAGGTGATTTTTAAATTATATTGTAAAGGAAATTCAATTGCTAAAAGAAAGTCTTTTCAACAAAGGAAAAGCAAATAACTCAGTCTAAACCCCACACCTCATACAATATTTAAATTAAAATGGATCATATAACTAAATGTAAAACTAAAAATGATGACACTTTCAGAAGAAAACAGAGGGAAAACTGCTTATAACCTAGGGCTGGACAAAGTTTATTAAACATGACACAAAAAGCAGAGTCCAGAACATATATATCAAAATGGATTTGATCAAATTTGGAAGTTTTGCTTTGAGAAAAATACTAATAGGAGAATGACAAAAAAAATTAAAGACTTGTATAAATTATTTTGTAATCTCATATGTGAAAAAGGAACTTGTATGCTATTTATTAAGAACTCTCAAAACTTTAAGTAAACAAACAACCCAAATAAAAACTGGATAAGAGTATTGAACAGATTCTTCACTGAGGAGTATATACAAATAGCAAGTAGCTGTATGAAAAGGTATTAATATCAACAGTTGTTAGAAAAGTAATTTAATACAATGATGAAATACCACTGTATACCTCTTAGAATGGCTTAAACAAACAAACAAAAAATACAACAAAAAGAATATTTAAAAAGTGTTTACTCTCATATATTGCCAATGGGACTGCAAAATGGTATATCATTCAGGAAAACCATTTGGCAGTTTCTGTGTACAGTAGTTAAAACATATACTTACTATATAATCTAGCTATTCACTCCAGAGGGTTTAACCTATAAAAATGAGAACTATACATGCATGGTTGTATCAGCAATATTCATTTATTTTTTTGAGACAGAGTTTCTCTTTTATTGCCCAGACTGGGGTGCAATGGCGTGATCTCGGCTCACCACAACCTCTGCCTCTTGGGTTCAAGCGATTCTCCCACCTCAGCCTCCCAAGTAGCCTGGATTACAGGCATGCACCACCATGCCCAGCTAATTTAGTGTTTTTAGTAGAGACGGGCTTTCTCCATGTTAGTCAGACTGGTCTCGAACTCCTAACCTCAGGTGATCCACCCATCTTGTCCTCCCAAAGTGCTGGGATTACAGGCATGAGCCACCGAACCTGGACATATCAGCAATATTTATAACCACCAAAAATGGAAACAACTCAAGTGTCCTTGAATAAGCAAATGGATTAACAAACTGTGATATTATCACTCAAAAAGGATAAACTGTTTATATATGTACCAGCTTGGACACATCTCAAAGGCATCGTGCTGAATGAAATAAACCAGTCTTAAAAGGTTTCTTACTGTATAATTTTATTTATGTGGCATTCTAAAATGAAGATGATAATGACAGATAACAGAATGGTGGCTAAAAGGGATTACAGATTTGGGGGAAAGGTGACCAGAAAGGGATAGCATGAGGTAGTGTTTTTGGAATGATACGACTCTTTTGTGTCCTGATTGCAGTGGTGGTTACATTAATATATACATTGTTAGAAGTCATAGAAATTGAATACACAAAAGGTCAAATTTATAGTATCTTAATTTAAAAAAATGTTTTAAAAAATCAGCAAACTTGGTGTGATACATATGTGTGTGTGCACTGCAAGTTAGGTAAAGTATGTACATAAAATATTTGGAACCATTGGCCATATATTTAGTCACCAAAAGCCTCAACATTTTTCAAAAAATCACTAATATACAAGTTACAACCTCTATTCAAAAGACAATGTAATTATAAATAAACAAAAAGTGCACTTTGGACAAAGCACATATGTGAATACTTAAAAATGAAATACTAAATAAGTTGAAATGAAAATTACAAAATGCTTAGGACTGAATGACAATGTAAGTTCAGCATGTCATCTAAAGTGAGAGAGTGTAAATAAATCACTTAAGCATTTATCTCATTTAACTTAGGACGTAAAGAAGGAAAACCTAAGTGAGCTAAATAGAAGAAAAATTAAATGGAAATTAAGAAATGATTGAGAGTATCAATAAAATGCAAAGCTTTTTATTTTGCTTTAGAAAATAAAAAGCAAAATTACACAAACCGTTAACAAGAGTTATCAAGTGAATTAAAAGGAGAACAAAGGTGCAAGTAAATAATATTGATATAAAGAATTGGGTCATAATTACATAGAGCATATAAAACAAAAAAAAAGAATTTTTAGAAAAACACTGTATCCAAATTTAAACACTTACATGAAATGAAAAATTTTCTGGAAACATAAGAATAAGGAAAATTAACAAGAAAAAATATAAAGTCTTGACAAATCAATAATAATTATTCAAAATGAGTGTATAAATAAGTTTTTCCCTCAAAAGTTAACAGTTTCAGAAATTTTATAGGCAAAGCAAATATGGCAAGATATTTTGATATGATATATTTGGGATATTTTTTTTAGGATACAAGGATATATTATGTTGTTCTCTGTATTGTTCTGCTTGAAATGTTTCAAAATTAAAAATAAATGACAAAAAGCCACTGGGTTTAGAGCAGAAAACACAATATTCAGGACTTGGCTTTGTCTCTTGTTCATGGTGTAATATAAGACATGCAACATGTCCCATGCTCAGTTTTCTTTTTCATTGTGAGGCGAGTATCAGGTAAAACGTGCCTTGCACATGTGTGCTGTGTGCTCAGTGAGTAGTTCTGGATCTTATGTGGACACCTAGACTAAAGAGGCTTAGAATCTAACACTATGATGGATCTTACTAAGACACCAGCAACAACAATCAGCATCTTACGATTGTGCCAAATAAAGTTTGTGCCTGAGTTTATAGGAATATCAGTTGAGAACTACATGTGGAGTTTGAATTAGGCAAATTGGGATAAAATTCATTGTTCCTAGAAAATGAGAAAAAAAGGAATTTCAAAACTGTGAAACTCAAATTTTAAAATTCTTGACTATGCACGTTAACTGGAATGGAATATTTTAGCAAGGGGGTTAGTGCTTATGCCCTGGCCAAACACACTTGCTTCTTCATGACATGCTCCAGAAGACAAATTGCAACATGTTCAGAACAGAGAGAAGACACCAAAAGGACTAATTGGCTTTTATTGTCAGGACCCAAACAAAGAACCAGTGATTTTACAACATGGGGAAGAGAGCCCTGGGAAAGGCATGAATAGATGGCTTCCTGTGTGTGAGGACAAAAAAGGAAAGGTAGTGGGCTGGAACTCCTGTGATGATGCAATGACAAGATGGCATTTGTGTCACTTTAAGTTTCTAACAGTCTGTCAGAAGAGGAGCTGGGTCATATGTCCTATAGTTCATATGACCACCCTGATGTCTTCATGCTCAAGCTTGATAACTTCCTAAAGGAAAAGCAACATGGGGTTTGGGACCAGATGAGTCCCAACTGCCATTCCAACTGGGGTGCCTGTCCTTGTGGTCTATTTCCTTGATGGTTAGAGACCTTTTAGAATGACACACAAAAAAGTCCTGTCATTCCCACCTCATGGCCACAGATTGTTCCTAGAAGCTTCATGAACCACTGTGTGAATCAAGCTGTTGGTCACAGGAAGGGAAGCGTACAAATGCCACCATACCCTCCCATCATTACCTGGAAATAATCTGATTTTTGGAATCCCTTGTTAATTGATCCAAAATATAATTCTTTGTGTCAATAAGTGGAAAATGGTGTTTAAATGTCTTGATACAAACTTTTGGAAAATGACAAAAGATTAGAGATTTGTGGTTTGTGATAATGAGACCCCTAGGGCAGGGGTCATACATGAGTCTTCTTCAAGCCCTCTGCAATAGTAGTAGGATGGAGATAGGCTTCATAGACGTGCCACTGGTGATATAGCAACAACTCTATCTCCTACTATTACATTATCAATGGTGCAACTACCATCTGCAGGGTGTGGCGCTACTTTCATTATATATAGTATCTTGATCTTCCACACACTTCTGTAGGTCAAATGATATTTTTACAATTGACATTTTATAGATGAGAAATTTCTGAATCAGAAAGATTAACTTACCTAAGGTCACACAACAGGTATGAGGTGACAGAGCCAAGATTGAATTCTGATGGTGTAAGCTCACTGCCCAAACCAATCTATCTTGAAGCCACCAAAGCATTTACTGGGGAGAATTTACTGATTTGGCAACTGCCTGCTGTTTATTGTGCAGTTACATGGCCTGTAATTTCCATTCGAGGGATGTGAGTCTTCATTGTACACTTCAATCACCTGGCTCTATGCCCAATAGTGGCAAAGACAATAACAAACAATCACAAACCAATACTGTGTTGGCATAAATTCTGTGCCTTTCCAGTGTCAGTAGATTTATGGTGCTAGTTATGTTTTATTCTGGGACAATACTAATAATGCTGTCCATATCACCAGCGGCATGGTAAGGTGCTGGCTTGGCAGCATCCCTGGACTAAAGAGATGAATGATGACTAATCATCAAAGATTTTACAAATGAGAGACAATTGTCTGATAAATCTTATGGTGTGTTCCGGTAAACAGTGCATCTGGGAACTGAAGGCCCTGAACTCAGTAGCCGCTAAGATTTTCCTCTAGCTCTTCCTCTCTGTATTTAGACACCAATCAGCAGAATTCTCTCTTCAGTGTCCATATCTGAGTGTTCTCAAGCTGGTGTCAACTGCCTGTGGTGGAGCTCACCATTTGCTCCTCTGGGCATGGCCCTGGTTTTGATTAGTGTAAATATAGATTTACACCCTCTAGGTATCTTTACATACTCTGTATATCTATAGAGTATACATAGGATATACTACGTACATACATTAGAGTGTGTAAATCTACCCACCATAGCATCTCTGCCCTCTCTTACTGTTGTTTTGTCGTCTGAGGGAGGAGCACAGCCTGGGTAAATGGCGGGAGTACAGTTGAACTGCACTTCTGACTTACCACTCATGTTGACCTTTAGGCAGAATTACATATGCTGACAAATCTGGTTCAAATCTGAGATCTTTTCCTTATTTGTGATGGAAATTTGAAGAAATGACTAACCTTTCTGACTCTGAATTTCTTCACCTGCAAATGGGAATAATGCTAATTACATTAATTATTTCATTGGACCAAATAAAATATCATAGTTTATAGGGTAGTGACTAGAACATTGTGTCTGATAATTGGTAGCCTTTATTTTTAAAATTTATGTAAAGCACCTAACCCAGATCCCAACACTTAGTGAATACAACAAATCTACAAATCTGTCATTGCCATTTCTCATCTTCCTTTCTAAGTTTATCCTAAATAAAGGTTCTGAATTAAAACCCATCACATCATAAAATCTTCTCGTAGGAAATCATCACAGCTAGTTTTCAGGCCTGATGACTTCCTACAGTTTTCAGAGGATATCACATGGAGATCAACGATAAAGACCTCTGAAGCCTTCAGGCACAAGGCTGCCTTAGGTAGCCCTGCCCACCCTCCCTCATTTTCAGTCATCATGCTATTTGACACACCTTGGGAGAATCTATTTTCAGAGCTCTTAATTATAGCTAGTTCTTTAAAGTTTTATCTTCTTTGAAGCAATTTGGATAAAGTAGATGTGTGGATTTCTAGGAAAATTCGAAAGAATCATTCCTCTCTGATGCCTGGATCCCACCATGTGTTGAGTATCCCTTTGCAGTAATCATACCTTCTTCCAAAGCCAATTTTAATCAGTATCTTGGAAGAGATAGCAAACGTCTTAACATCTCAGAATAAATGACTATGTTCTTAGATAATCTGTTTTCTGGCAACATGACGGCATTACTATCACTAGTATTTTTTTTTTTAATTTTCTACTTGGATATATATTTGTCAAATATTTTTAATAGTCCCTTGACATTTATATTTGTTAAATAGCTTGGTATCTTTTTTTTCTGTCTTTATATGTGCTGGTTAAATGTTGAATGAACGTCCGTATACTGGCTTCTATAATGCTAGAAGTTTGGCCTAAGGTCCTGTACCTGTTGCTACGTGTGGAGAGAGCTTTTTAGGTCCAGCCTACTTTTCACTCTCTTTTCTTAGATTTGCTTGATTTAAAACCTGAAGTCTGAACTCTAGGTCAGTTTGTCAGGGAAGATTCCTGCTGAGGAAGAAAGTACTTATAAAGTTGAGTGCTGCTCATTGCTCTTTATTTGGAAGGCTCTCATTAAGCTACCGTTGTTGCTATTCCACCCTTTGAAATGTCCTAGTTCTGAGATGTCGAGTATTCTGGGCTCTTCCTCATAGTGGAACCCAGGCTTGCATTTGCAGCCCCCTTGCATGGGCTGAAACTCTGATTCTGAATACCAGCTGAGCCTACAGAGCTTGCCTCAGAGTTCCTAGAGGCTCCTTCACAAGAGATCCAGCCACCATCAATCTTAGGTTCCTGGTCCATTTATTCATTTAGGTAAACTTGTTCTTCATAGCCTAACTCCAGGCCTAATTCCAGACTCTGTCATTATTTCCTTAGCGAGCTTCTATGGCTAGCCTCTGACCAGGCCAGCCTCTCAGAAACCCATCTTGCCCAACATTTCTCTAGCTTTATTTGTAGGAGGCTCCATCTATAAAGTCATCTCTTACTGAATCCTACTATGTGAACCATAAGGAAACACAGAAGACTCTGTTCCACGCATTAATTATCAGCTTTTTTTTGGTGGCTGATGTTCAGAATTTCTGGGAGTTCTATTTTTAAAAATTAACCTTTACACTGAGTCTGTCAGTTTCCCAGGGCTTCTATAACAAATTACCACAAGCTGGGTGGCTTAAAACAACATAAATTTACTTTCTCACTCTTCTAGAGGCCAGATTCTGAAATCAAGGTGTTGGCAGAGCCAATTACCTTCTGAAGACTCCAGGCAAAGATCCTTTCTTACTCCTTCTAGCTTCTGGTGGTTACAAGCAATCCTTGGCTTCCTTGGATACCTTTCTCCAATACCTGTCTCTGTGGTCACATTGCCTCCTCCTCTTCATGTGTCTCTGTATTCTCTTCGGCATCTTATAGCATTTGTTGTTGAATTAAGGACCTACCAGATAGTCCAGGATGGTGCCCTTATCTCAAGATCCTTAAATTAATTATATCTGCAAAGACCACTTTTTGAAATAAAGTCACATTCAAAGGTTCTGTGGTTGTAGAAAAGGACATGTTGTTTTGAAGGTCACCAGTACACTTAACTACACTAGGCAAAGGAGAAAAACATGGACAAAAAAATAGATGATGTTTGTCCCCATTTGGAAATGTACATATTGCCTAAGGGCTTGGGCACAGATACAGTGCTGGCAGCCAGGATACACATTCCTTCCTCATAATCAGCCTTTGGAGGTACTATCTAAAAAACTGCAAAGACTCACCTCTCAGATGAAATAGTCAAGGTGTTAACTGACCTCTCTGTTGAATATATTTCTTTGAATACTTCACACAAGTGCTTGCTTTTCTGGTTTAAGGCCGTTGATTCTCGTTTGTCCACCCTCTAATAACTTGGAATAGTTTTTTTCCCCCTTATTTCTTACCTATTCTTAGTATTTATGTTCAGTTATCACATTCCCCACCCACTGTCATCATTGCTCCAGGCTGGATGTATGAAGTTCTTTTAATAATCTTTCTCTGTAGGTCATATCCTCTAATCCTTTTATCGTTTTTGGATCCTTTCCAATCTATCAATGTCTCCTTCTAAAACAAGCAGCCAAAATGCTACAAGAAGTGTTGTGTACCTTGTTTTTAAGCAGAGAGATAACAGATATTCACAAAGAAGGCAGGGGATTTTCAGAAACACATTCTGAAATTAAATAACATGTATTAAGTCAGCCTTCCCCAGTGCTTTATGCACTCCTCCGCTGCTTCAGCAACTGCATTAATTTCTTCTAACCATCAGGGGAAATGAGGAAAACAGACAGTTCTGGGTGCATTCGTTATGCCTAAAAATAACAGCAGCTGCCATTTGTCCCATGCTCACCATGTGCCTGCCCATGTGCTTTCATGTGTCTGCTACCTCATTTAATACTGTACACTCTCAGTTGCACAGATAAGAAATAAAAGTTGTGAGACAGTAGGAACCTTGCGGGGGTCTATAGGAATATTAAGCAAGATACCAGCATTCAATCCCAGGTTTGGCTGCAGCATCTATTGTCCATGATACTACACCTCAGTAAAACTCTGGGTTTCAAATCCCTAATGAAATACTGAGAATGCTATTTTATTTAAAAGATAGTTCACTAAGTATTCAGTTCGCTGGCTGGATTCAGCTACTTTATTTTCTCCAAAATTATTTGCTTGTCTTGACTTGGCCTTTGAATCAAGAGTATCCTCTCTAAAGGGTCATTACCTTAAAAGGTCATTTAGTCTATAGCCATGCTTTGGGGGTCCCAGTCAGTAAGCTAATTCATCAGTGTCAATAAAGGATTTTCTTTAAAACTTTAACTCTGTTTCTTTTAAAACTTGTATTACACATGAATGCCACAAATCTGCTTATAATGGGTTCGACCAAATCATTACATATAACTCAGTCAACTATCCTACCCAGTTCTGATCTAGGCTGTGCAAGTTTTCTAAGGGAAACATAAGAAAATATAATTCCCATTGAAGAACTCAGTCTTACAGAAGATAAATCCCAGGCTCAGAAAAAATACTCAAGATAGTCTATGATCCAAATCTCAACTTCCTGGCATAGACAGGGGTTTGTAAATCGGTTTAATCAGAAATACCAGAAGCCCATCTCAGAACAACTGAATCAGATTCTCAAACGCTGGAGTCTGGAACATGGTAGTTTAAAAAGAAGAAAAAACTTCAGAGGATTATTATTAGTCAGATTTGCTTGTGACTTTAGAATAATGGCAGAAATGTATTCAAAGAAGAGACAGAAATGTTGGTACTAATAAGAATAACATCTTACTACTATCTAGTGTTTTTCAATTTTCAAGTTAATTTCCAATTAACTTGCAGTTTCCCAAAATGCTGTTGTAAGGACTAATTGCCAGTCAGGTTGTACATAATAATAACTAAAGCCCAAAGTATTAAGTCACTATTTAATCCCTGCCCTAAGCCACATAGCTATTGAGAGCTCAGGCCACTGCATACTGAATTCGGGCCACTACACTGAATACTCAGTGTAGTCCTTTTTCTTACACTAATCTGGGCATCCTTCATGGAGGAGAGATGTAAGCTAACAAGGAAAGAATCCTGTTTGGGAGGAAAAACAGAAAACTGGATTGGCTACCAGTCCTACTTCTCATATGCTACATAATCTTTAATGAGTCGCCTCCTCTTTCCAAGCCCCATAGTTTTAAGAACAGAGGCTCTGGATCACATCACCCTAGGTTAAACCATTATAGCTGAGGGACCCCACAAACAAGTTACTTAATCTCTTTGCACCTTGATTGTCTTTACCTGTAAAATAGGCTATTTTAAGATTAAATGTGTGAATGCATGTAAAGACCTAGAATAGTTTCTATGAAGCATCAGGTTTTTTGTTAAGCTTTAGCTTAGGGAAATTAATCAAATAAATGTGAAGTTTTAAAGTAAGCATTAATTTTTTTAAAACTGACACTTAGAAACTTAGACAATAAGATCACATACGATGGGTTATTTATAAATAGGAAACATTTCCGATAGTAATTATTATTTCTCTACTTTCAGGACAAATATAGTTAGTGATACTTAGCATTTAATGGTTATATAATGTGTTGTGTGCCAGACACCGTGCTAAATGACTAACATGCATCATCTCCTTTAATCCTCAGTACAGCCCTATGGCTTGTGAACACTTTTCGTCCTCATTTTACAGATACGGAAACTAATACTTAAGGAAGCTAAGTAAATTGTTCACAGACCTGGTAAGTAGGGCGGCCCAGATTAGTTCACAGGTCATTTGTTTCCAGACCCTGTACTCTAAACCACAACATTCTTGCTGCTGCTACTGTCTGTGCAGTACCAGCAAAATTTCCAAATGGGTGAAGTTTATCCTTCATACTCTCCACTTCTTTCTCTGATTCCCTCTCATCATCTCCTATGCTCTCATTCCCTCCCAAATGCACTCCCTACAACCACAAGCAGCCTTTCATACTGTCTTTTAATGACACAAATTCTATCATATCAACCCCCTTTTCAGACCAGCCCTCACTAGAATTGATCCATATGCCAAAAATTACTTCCCTCTTCACAATGAAATTGTCATTTTCTGTTCTTATCCAGGTACTGAATGCAGAGAAATCTGACTGTGTAATTCACAGTAAGAAATGCTTTAGAGTAAGAAAGAAAATCTTTACATTTCTGGGGGAATTTATTTTTTACAAAGTGTTAGTTAACTGAACTACATCTTTACTTAGTGTCATGCTGGATTATGAAAAGGTGAAATAGAGGATTTGGCCTGGACTTGGGAGATATTGCAAGGTAAAAGGACACTGCAGAGCCCTTGACAGAACTTATTGGTATAGGTGTAAAAGGGAGGATGCAGCCATATTCCAAGAATTCACACATTTGAAAGTGAAAAAGTGCAGGTGCTCAAGTAGGACCTGCGTTTGGAGGACAAAGACACTCTTTCATCATTTTATTAAAGAAGCCACAGTGTGATGGCAGGAGGAATATTGCATGCCCTTTCTTCACAGCAGCCTCCTTAGCCCCCTCCCCTTTTTATTAAATCCAAGAAAGAAGCATTGTCCTTAAGTTGGCAGTAACTGCCTGTGCACTGTTGGCTCAGGCCCTTCCTAAAGCCAGGGCTAAGGTGTTCTATAGCATGATATTTACAGACTAAAGAAGGATGACATTTCCAGAATAAAGCGGCCAGCCCTGTGGCATGATCAGCTGTCTGGAAACTCACTTCAGTTGGAAATGACTGTTTTCCAGTTGTTCCATCACCTGTTTTTCTACAAAACAAAGAAACAAAAAAGTTGTCTTTTTTTTCTTTTGGGAGAAACCTACAAATTCATTTCAAAGTGCTCTATACCATGGCAGGAGGGATATTGCATGTCTTTTCTTTAAAGCAGCCTGCCCAACCACCACCTCTTTTTATTAAATCCAAGACAGAAATATTGTCTTCTGGTTCAGAGTAAACTTCCTATGCACCATCAGCAGAGGAGAACTTGATAGGGAGCCTGAAGAGAAGGGGAGAGGCTCTCCTATTTAACAGAATATCCTGGGCCTCCCTACCTCTCTGTATACTGGCTGACTGTCCTTTGAAATACCTTTGAGAATTTCATCTGTGAAGCTAGCCACTGTAGGTAAATCAAAAGCTCTGACATCAAGACGCTGATATGACGTCAAGAAGCTGACATCTGAAAGTAAACACAAAGAAAGATAACTAGTAATTCAAGAGTTACATAGTGAATGATAACAATAAGCAACTGTGGATATCAGGAAGCAGAATATAGTTTAGAATGCAGGTTGTAACAGAAATAATAATACTACCTTCATTGTTCTCAGGAGTAAACAATGTATGTTTGATGTAAATACATGTGCACAGGTAGTATACACATGAAATTGTTTTATATAGAGACATATGCCTACATGTATATATACTCATAAATAACCTTCTAAATAACAATATAAACTTCCTATTAATGCTTAAGTATGTGACAGTTAGTGGGGCCTTTCCAAAGAACATTTAGCTAGTAAATCAGTCATGAGAAATTCCTAGACTCAGCTTTGTCAGATGCTGAAGCACATGTTTTTAATTCCTATAACACTGCCTTTTTGTTTTGTTTTGTTTTGTTTTGTTTTCTTTTTTTCTTTTTTTTTTTTTCCCATTTATTTATTTTATTGCATTTTAGGTTTTGGGGTACATGTGAACAACATGCAAAATTGTTGGGAAGAACACTGCCTTCTAATAGTACGGTGAATTTAACAGAATTTAAAGGAAAAAAATCACTAGAGACTCCAATAATTTGTGGAAATCAAAAGGTTAGATTGGAGAAATCCTTACAAAATGGGAAAGTAAAAACAGAAGGGCAGCAGGAGGCCTGGCATTATGGTAGATTACACAGATAAGGGGTTGGGTGACAGTGGGAAAATTGTGGGTAGAGGATGATCTTAAGGTTGAGATTTCATCCGTAGGGCACGGGGGGGGGGGTCACCAAATATTCTTAAGTAAGATACATGGCGGGCCGGGCACGGTGGCTCATGCCTATAATCCTAGCACTTTGGGAGGCCGAGGCGGGTGGATCACAAGGTCAAGAGATCGAGACCATCCTGGTCAACATGGTGAAACCCCATCTCTACTAAAAATACAAAACATTAGCTGGGCGTGGTGGCGTGTGCCTGTAGTCCCAGCTACTCAGGAGGTTGAGGCAGGAGAACTGCCTGAACCCAGGAGGCAGAGGTTGTGGTGAGCCGAGATCACGCCATTGCACTCCAGCCTGGGTAACAAGAGTGAAACTCTGTCTCAAAAAACAACAAACAAACAAACAAACAAACAAAAAAAGACACATGGCACAGTCTTGTTCCCCAATAAGAAATAATTTCCTGAAGGCCTCTTGTAAATGTGGTCATCTATTGTGGTCATGTTGAAACAAGTACATGGGAGAAAAAGTCCTTATATTTTAGAGACATATATTAATATATAGTCATACATCCCTCAATACCGAAAATACATTCTGAGAAATGTTTAGTTAAGTAATCTTGTCATTGTGCCAATATCATAGATGGACTTACACAAATTTGATGGTATAGCCTACCTGTTGCTTCTAGGCTAGTTACTGTACTGAATACTGTAGGCAATTACAACACAGTGTTTTGTATTTGTGTATCTAAACTTACCCAAACATAGAGAAGGTATAGCAAAAATTTGGAATAAAAGATTAGAATATACACCTGTGCATTTGACACTAATGGAGGGTGTGAAATTAGAGGTTGCTCTGGGTGAGTCAGTGAGTGAATGGTGAGTAATTGTGAAGGCCTTGGCTAATTCTGGACACTAGTGTAGACTTGGTAACACTGTACACTTAGGCTACACTAAATTTGTTTCTTAAAATTTTCTTTCTTCAGTAACAAAATTAACTTTAGTTTAATGTAACGTTTTTACTTTATATACTTTTTAATTTTTTAAACTTTTGACCCTTAGATTAAAACACAGATACGTTGTATAGTTGTACAAGTGTATTTTCTTTATATCTTTTTAGTGTATTTTTAGTGTAAAACATTTTTATTTTTATACTTCTTAAACTTTGTTAAAAAACTAAAACTAAGACATAAACACACAAAGTAACTAGGCTTACACAGGGTCAGGATCATCAATATCACTGTCTCCCCCCACCCCCGCATCTTGTCCCCATGAAAGTTCTTAAGGGTCCAATAACATGCATGGAGTTGTTACCTCCTATGACAACAATATCTTCTTCTTCAATACTTCCCAAAGGACCTACCTGAGATTAACTTTTTTTTATAAGTAGAAAACATATACTTTAAAATTGTGATAAAAGTGTAGTATAGTAAATACATAAACTAGTAACATATTTACTATCACTAGCAAGTAGGTATATTTTGACTGGAAGTGAAGTAGATTTGTTTACACCAGCATCACCACAAACAGGTGAGTAATGCATTGTGCTACAATTTTAGGATGATGATGACATCACTAGGTGATATAGAAAGTGTTCAGTTCCAATATAATCTTATGGGGTCACCATCATATACGCAGTCCATCCTTAACCAAAACATGGTTGTGGGGCTCAAGACCATATTTAATGATGAAGTGGTACAAAGTTTGGTGTTTGCTTTAATAAATCCACTGTGTTTGTTTGGGAGGAGGGAGAGAGCAGTGGAAATAAACTTGGTCATATGTTGGAAATTGTTAAAACTGGTTCATTGGTACATGTAGGTTCATAATACTGTTCTATCCACTTTTACAAAATTTTTAAATGTTCATAATGATAAATAAGAATCAGTAATTTAAGAATACTTATTTGTGAGTTTAAAGTAAAAGAGAAAATATTAAATCTCCTGTGAATTTTTTTCTTAAAAAACTGAGCATGATAGGATCAGCTCTCAAATTCTACCATTAGATTTTAAATTTTGGATAATATGATAATAAGTATGCCTGGTGTGTGTATTGTCTCCTTTGCTACAAAGTGTTTGACATTCATAATTTCCTATGATCTTCAGAGATACTTCTGAGAGTAGCAGGGCCACCAGCATGAGATTTGTCCTACTTTGTACCTAATGAAAGAATTCTGGTACCAACTTGTAAATCTCTTACTCTGACTTCTAAATTTCTTATAGCGCTAGAAAATGAAGCAGAGATGGGCAATAAAGACAAAATAATGATAATTCTCACTGCTGTTTAAGGAGATACAAAGACCCAAACATATTAGCAAAAGACTGAAAGGAATGACCCCAGACTCTAGTTTGTACACAGAAGCCCTCCCAAAATACTTGATGAATGAATGAGCTATTTCCATATTCATATACAGTTAGAATAGCCATCTACAGGGATTAAAAATTCTGCCATAGCTATATTTTTTATATATCTACATCATATATTTTCTAAGTGCTTACCAAGGGTAAATTTTAATATTTGCCTGATAAATTAAGAAGTTAATCTTTTTAAATTTTCCTTGCTTTGCTCATTTTGGGTCTGTAGGTGGAAGAAGCTAAGGAGCAGGGCGTATAGCAAGCCCACGCAGCTTGACGGGTATAGAGAAAAAGTCTTTGGGAATTATGAATTTGAAAAAGTAGCCTTTGCCTTATACCTTTGCTACCTGTTTACCCCTTGATATGGTTTGGCTCTGTGTCCCCACCCAAATCTCATATACAATTGTAATTCCTGAACATTGGGGAAGGAACCTGGTGGGAGGTGACTAAATCATGGGGGTGGATTTCCCTCTTGCTGTTCTTGTGATAGTGAGCGAGTTGTTACAAAATCTGGTTTGAAAGTGTGTAGCACTTCCCTTTTCACTCTCTTTCCTGCTGGCCATGTGAAAATGTGCCTATTTCCCCTTTACCTTCCATCATGATTGTAAGTTTCCAGAAGCCTCCCCAGAAGCAGAAGCTTGTACAGCCCGCAGAACGATGAGACGATTAAACCTCTTTTCTTTGTAATTTACCCAGTCTCAGGTATATCTTAACAGCAGTGTAAGAACAGATAATATACCCCTCTTTCTCCTTTCTCTTAAAAGCCCACTCACCTATGTGTACTCAGAGCTAATGAGAGGCAGTATGATATACTGATAAGAGCAAGGATTTCAATTCATTAAACTTTATATTGACTAAAGCAATTGTGTCCTTGGGAAAATGTTTCCTAGATTTTCTTAATTCTATGTTAAGATAAAATCAATAGCTGTACTTCCTACTTTGTAAGAAATATTATTTGGCAAACTTGCTTGTAACTGGTATGAGTTATCACCTCTAAGGTTTGCTATATGAGAGTCTGATAGAGATCTAAATGGTTGTTTTCAATAATCAAACAAATGAAGCTCATACGGTGTAATTGGAAAACTATGTTTGATATTCTGGGCCAGGGTAACCTATCACGGGCCTCTGCATTCATTCTTCCATATGTTGCAACATGCTCTGCCCAGTTATAAGACTGACAGGCAAGGAAGGCATGAGTGGGATAGGAAGTCCAAATTAAAACAGAGCTCAGTCATTAAGCTGTCCTATTGGCAAACCTGCTGACCTCTTTTCATGCATTGCCAACCATTATTCTGGTGTTTTAGAGGTTTGGCCATTAGGCCATTAAATGCTTTGAGCTCCATTTTCCTTCTCTATAAAAACAGTGTGACACTGATGACTAGCGGGCTGTTATATTTATGTCAGCATGAATAATGTAGTAAAAGTAATAATAATCATATAATGGTCATATTTTATATGATAGTTACTTACTATGGTGTAATTAATGTATCCTATCTTCATTATTTAATATGGGCCTCCTGGCTTGTTTCATGCAGACAGCTGTTTATGTGAGGACCCAGATGCTGACAGTATCATGTCTGCCATAGCCGAAGAGAGGAATAAGAAAGGGAGCCATTCAGCTAATATATTTCTAATGTTTTCTCTTCTCCCTGCAAATAGTTTCTAGAACTCTGTATTTTAAAACAGGCATGGCCACAGATTCTGCAACAATAGATTCTGGAAATGATAATGGACTACTTATAACAAATCTGTTAAGTGCCAGGCATAGTCCTATATCACTTGTGGGTTATGGACGGAGATTCCTATTTTGCTCGGGCGTGGGGAGTGTCTTGCCCCATCACCCAGAACCAGGAAGTGGCTGAACAAAAACTGGTTTAGATTTTACTCTAAGTACATGTGCTGGCCCTATTCATACCCAACCATGTCCTTTGGTCATGAAAGTGCCTTGATAGGAGATCAGGAATGAAGAACTGATTCAGTAACTAACTCAGGATAAGTATCATGGTTCATGATTACACTTGGAGCTTTAAGTTGCGTTTTTTTGTGCAAAATTCAAAATCAGGCAATAATACTAATACTACTAATAATAATTTTTAAAAGACATAAAGGCATTAGGGAGGTTTCTTGTTATAGTAACATGGCTGTTGGGAAGTGCATCTTGGGATTCCCAGAGAATCCTCTGTCTCTACCTCCACAAGCAGCTCGGCATTTGGTGGGCACTGTGTCATCCCTGCTGATGAGAAACCCATCCGTTTTTTGAAGATGGTGAACTGCTGCTTTGGTCAACTCCACTCCACTTGGTCGTTCCCTGCCTGCTGCCTCCCGTGCGTTTTGTGGGTGATTGCATGAGTAAGCTGACCTGCCAATATAATAGGCCTGCTGAGATTATGATGTAGAAAAAAACTAGGCTTTTTGTTTTAGAACTTCCTTTCTGTTTCCATTTTTGATGAAGTTCTGGCTTGGGTATCAAAAAGGATGTTGTTTCCTTGGCAGCAGATCTATAGTACCGCTGCTAATGAGGCCACCACGATGAGTGTGCTCTCTATGGAGATATGTGGGAATGGGTGAGTCTCGCACTGCTCCTTAAGTGAAACACTGTCTAAACCTGTCCCTTTTTCTCTCCATTTGTGAGATTTGTAGAATAATACTGCTCTACCATTAAGGCCTTAGCTACTAAGCATGTGGAGGTAGAATCACATTTGATGGATAGAAGGTATTGAGACTGAGTAGGTCAGGAGCTTGGAAAGAACAAATGAAGAATGAATAAGATCAGTGAAACAACTCAAGCCCAAGGGGCCTTCTTAGACACTAGTACTCTCTGGACCTTTATCCATACTCAAAGCATCTACTCTCTGCATGTGCGTGTGTGTGTGTGGCAGGGAGTGGGGACAATGGCCAGGTAGACAAAGGGTTGTGGTAGAGAACAAATACATCACATGGGATACCTGCTCTTTCAATTGAAAGCCAGTTGATTCTTTGGGTATGTCAGAGAATCTCCAGGCTATGTAGCCCAGAAGAATGCTAAAAGCCATGTGACAGAACTGGTCCCAGGACAGGTAATGTGGTACCTCTGCCAGGCACAGATATCATAGAAGCCAGCTAGTCCTAGATGCTTCTACTGAACCTTAACCACCACTACCCATGGGTACCCACCACTAACACTATTATCCCTTGAAAGGACTTTGCATGGAACCTGCTTTTTAAAACTAATATTTTCCTATTTAAAATACATCTCGAGTCTAATGAACAGTACGTGGGTCAAAAGGGTATATCCCAGATCCAAAGGAGACTAGGGATCTGAGTACCTGGCTTTCACCAAGAATCAAAAGATAAGCAATTTATAACCTAAATTTAAAAATGGTGTCCAAAGTTGCTAGGAGGCCTTAAAATTAGCAAATTCTTATTGTAATAGCAATCTGTGCATGAGAAATTGCAAGCAGAGAATGGGATTAGAAAATCCTAGGTGATAACCGAACCCCAAATGGCTGAAAGGGACTAACAGGGAACTAAACTAAAAGGGCACTGGAGTTTATGATTTCAAGTCAAGAAAAACAGATTGATGTCTCACTTGGGGAATCCAAGAGATTGCTGAATTATGTTAAAACATGTATTTAGGGATACTTGGAAATATGCTAGAAGAAGTTGGCTGATTAAGGTCCCACTCTATTGGATATTAAGCCCCAGTCCAGGTCCTCCATGATTCAGGGAACAGGGTAGATACAAGATTTGTGATTTTCCTCTGGTTTTATAATGTTTTACACGGCTTTTAGAGGAGCCAATAGGAACTGACAGATTCTATATTTACACATCACTGTGCATAATCAAAGTGCTCGGCACATCATTTAGGTACCAGGGATATGAAGATAAATCAAAGAGCATCCCTCCTGTCAATATAGGTGCAAGCTATGGAGAGCAAATGTGAAATAATGGAACAGGTAGAGATGGTCCATGGAGGCCTTGTGGAGGAGTCATTATTATTCTTCTGTCTGATGTTTCTATCAAATAGCTTATTCCAAACAGAAATTAAACATTCATTTTATTGCTTGTTTTATTTCATTTTATTATTTGCGACAGGGTCTTGCTCTGTCTCCCAGGCTGGATACAGTGTTGTAATCTCAGGTCACTGCAGCCTCAACTTGGCAGGCTCAAGTGATCCTCCTACCTCAGCCTCCCAAGTAGCTGGGAATAAAGGTGCACACCACCATGCCCAGATTTTTTAAATTTTTTGTAGAGACAAGGTCTTCCTAACATTGCCCACACTGGTCTCAAACTCCTGGGCTCAAGCAATCCTCCCAGCTCATCCTTCCAAGTGCTGGGATTAGAAATGTGAGCCACCACGCCTGGCCCTAATTGTTTACTTGTTTAATGATCTCTTCCTCCATTGAAATATAATGGAAATGAGAGAACAGACTTCTGTTTTTTGCTCTACATCCTCTAGTGCAAGGTGGAAGTTCAATAAATATATATTTAAAGAGTGAATAAATAAATGAAGGTGAGCTATTAACTGAAACTTCCCAAATGAGTGTTTCCAAGTGATTAGATGATGGAGAGACGGAGGAAATTCTAGAAAGAGGAGCCAGTACTGCTAAGGGTATGAGAGCAAAAGAAAGCTAGAGAAAGTCAGAACCTGCAAATCACTTGGTGCTACTGAAAAAAAAGTGCTGAGGCTAGTCAAGATGACTAAGATTGGAACTCAAGAGTCCACACATGAAAGGCCATTCTGTTAGTTTCTTATCTGCTATAACAAATCACCACAAACTTAGTGACTTAAAACAACAGGTGTGTACTTCCTCATAGCTCAGGAATCCAGGCATGGCTCAGTTGGCACCTTGGTTTATAGTCTCACAAGCCTGTAATCCTGGTGTCCCAACTGTGTGTCAGAGTCCTCTTCCAAGCTCACATGGTTTATGAGCAAAATTCACTTTTGGTCAGCTGTAAAACTCACAATGGCTTACTTCTGTGATGCCAGCAGGAGAGCCTCAACAGAAAAAGCCATCCCTCTCTGAAGAGCTTTAACCTGGTTAAATCAGGTCAAACCAGTACAATCCTCCATGGGCACATAGCATACCCTAATTATGATACTGACATGCATCATATTTAGAGATACATTCTGGGGAGGAAATTATAGGGTCAAACACACTAGGCCAAACTAAGAAGTTTGGAATCCGTCTTAGAATTTTCCCTATCATATCATAGAACATTGTACATGTACATGTATAGATTACATATACAACATTGCACATGGAAAATTGTACAGAAAGCTTGTCATCTGTTGTGAAACAGGAAATCATTGAAAGGCTGTGAGAATTGGAGTAATGGGGGTATGTTGTTTTGTCTATGAATCATCCTGGCAGCTTTGTGGATGTTCTATTTAGAGGACCAAGGCTGCAATTCAGTAAATAAGATACTAGACTGTGACCAAGATCTAAGTGAAAGATGATGCTGGGGGTGCTGGGGCAGGAGAGTGGGAATAAATAGTATCCCTAACTGCCTGTTATTTAGGTTCAACACCTAGGCCTTATCCCTGATTTTTATATTTGCCTCGCATTCCATATTTAATTAATCAGCAAGTTGAATCAATTGTAACTCCCTAATATTTAGAGAATTGTAAATTTTCTCCACAGCTCTCACCTAGCTCAAACCACCATCATCTGTATGGTTTATTCTTTAATATTTAAAAATATAATTTAGATTTATGTTACTATCCCTTCCAGAACCCTAACTGGCTTCCCATTGCATTTAAAATGAAGCAAATTCTTTACTACATCCTACTGGGATCTTCTCTCAAAATGTGAGACTCTGAAACGACCACCCCACTATGCTCCGGCAAAAGGCCATTTGCTCTGTCTTAAATAGCTAGACCATTCCCACCCCAGAGCCTTTGCACTTGCTATTCTTCCAGCTTCAACTATTCTGCCTCCAGATATTTTTGTAGCTGGCTCCTTCACATCATTCAAGTCTCAGTTTAAATGTCACTCTGTGTGAAGAAAGTAAGCAAATCACTATCATAATACCTTATGTTATTAGCTTTATAAGATATGTATGCAGCCATGTTGTTTATCTGTTTATTATTTGCCTCCCCTACTAGAAGGAAGTTCCAAGGGAACATCTCCATTTTCACTCCATATTGCTCATGTGCAGATCTGTAGCTAATACATGTGCAATTGCTTAACAGATATTTATTGAATCACGATATGTTTGGGAAAAAGTGCAAAATTGTTTGAACTTGATTATTAATGCAATGTGATTGACAATGGAAATGAAACCTGAAAGGTTCTTGGTTTTCTAATTTGGAGCCCTGAGATAAAATATAGAGGGAAAGAGTGGGTTTGGGATAGAATAAAAAGGGCATGTAATGGAAACAGAAAGACAATGGATAAGATATACTTGCATGAAAACCTTTTAAAAAGTTTTATGTTTTATGAAGTTCTAAGAAGCCAACTCGACCAACGCTATTTTATGGTGCAAAGTGATCAGACTAAAACCTATCCATTGCACTTAATATGAAGAACCTGCTGGTTTCTTTAGGGAGAGGAATTTCTTTATCACCTTTATAGTGAAGCTGAAGCTAGGCAAACTTCAAGTATCCCAAATTCTAGTCATTTAATTAAAAAAATCACTGCATGTAGATACTCAGAGACCCGAGGAGTGTGGGATTTGGCATTAGAGAGCCACGCCTCTGCCTTTCAGCACAAACACCTTTAAACCATTCTTATTTTGTTCTTGCTCAGGGTGGGTAGATGTTTCATCGGAAATTGTCATGCCCAGCATGTTTTGCTTCAAACGTTTTTCTTGCCTCTTTGAAAGGCCATGTTTATTTAAAGGAAAATTTAATCTGTCTGTGCCTGATGCTTTTCCATTTAGCTCAGCCAAATGTTTTTTTCCTAAGAATTACGTGCTGATCAAGCAATGTCGTTGCTTGTCAGAAGTGAAAGTCACACTTCCCAGTGAAAATCTCCTGACCCCACCAAAAAGCATGAATTCAGTTTAAGATGTCCCACCCCAGGGAGCCTGCCCCAGGTTATAAGCTTAAGAGAGGTAAAACAGCTTCATGTGTCCTTTTGCTCTTGAGGTCAGCACCAAAAATGAGACAATGCTAAAGAATGGTCAAACCTATGGCGGGTTTGCCGGTCTGCTTTTTCCCTGGTCCATCATCCATTCGGCAGTGAGTGAGTCCTCCCAGGTTTGTGTGCTTCCATTTTTCTTCTCAGTCAGTATCACTGATCTGCCGACTTCAAGACGTGTTGAGGGACAGAATGAAATCAAGAAAAAGAAATTATTAGTGGAGGTTTGGGACCAAATCACAGGCACTCCCCACCCCTTACATAGACACCCAGCAATGGGCTAAGGATGATGAAACTTCCTGAGTCCTGGGTGACACAGAAGCTAAGAATGTAGATTTGAAAAAAGTTTGTTATTTTTGTTTTCCATTTTGACTTCTCATTAAGAATCATTCCGTTCATGGGAAAGACAGGCTAGCACATCTGGTGGCCTCCCATGAACTTCCATGGAGCCTGAGAGATATTCATGCCCTACTCTCTCTGCCACCTGTGACCACAGCTTGTGCACTGGTTGCCCGGCATAGCTTTCTGGTCTTTACTTGCTTTCCTCCTGACCTCCCAATATCTGGATGGATTCACACATCTTGTCTAATTTATCTCTCTCTTTTCCTTCTTCCTGTGACAGACTTCTCATACCAATTGATCTGAAAATATGTAAGTTTGAATTGATAAGCCAGGTAGATATCTTACAGATTATTTTTCTCCATGTCATTGTCTCACATATATTAACAGTTTGTGAACACCTATTTTACATATAAATTAGAAGTAATTAAGATTATCCTTTAATAGCTTCACACCTTTCTTGGATTCCTATATGCTTCGTTGAGTGGAAAAGAAAGAAGTAAGCTTTGGCTAGTGTTGGGAATGAGAAATGAACACAAGGCTTTGGCTTCCAGGGTCTCACCTGTGAACATCGTCAGTCCTGTTTCCAAAGAAAAGAGATGGAAATTAATGCATCCATTCCCTAGGGAGAGCCTAGGTCTCCTGGCTGCCAGAGATCAGCCCAGTTCACTACATCATGGTTCCATGGTAAGCAACTATGTTAGGCATGAGATTGTATTTACTCAATATATGTCAGCAAGTACCCACAAAATAAATGATATTTGTGTGGATTAACTTCTCTCAACTTTCTATCCCCTAACTTTCCACCTCTGACTATATGTTTGCCAGTTAAATACACGGGCCCTCCTGAGTGCTGCTCACTGCGCTTAGCAGCAATTCCCCACTTCCCTCTGCTCTCATGTAGTCATAACACCACCCTTTTCTGTGCTTTCCTCTGAGATTTCCACTCCACTGAGAACCAAGGAAACATCACAGACTCTTCCCCTGCCTGGGAAGGATTTCCTAGGCTTCCCTTGGCCTCACTATAAATTGCCAAGACTAAGCTGTTATCTTTAATAAAATTTTACTCAATGTCCAATAATACAAGAATGAAAGTCAAGACCTAAATATAAGTTATATAGGACAACTAAATTTGGAGAATCAGACCCATCTACAATATCCACTTCTGTGTGTCAGGAACAGCAATGAACAATGCTTGGAGTGTCTTGAACATCTCTCTCTGCTGCCAAGTCCAGACCATCTGCCTGAAGATTGGAAAAAAAAAAAAAAAGAAGGAAATCTGCTTTCACCGTGGTCTAATGCCTACTTTACCATTCTCCATTCCATAACTAAAGATAGGTTTTGTGTCAAGGGTAACTGACAATGAGAACATAGTCAATCCCTGTGCGAGAGTCTGCTTCTACCAACAGGAGTGTGATCTTATGATATTCAGTAGAACAGCCAAATAAAAATGTCATAGTGTCAGATTGGTATATGCTAAGTAATGCATTCACAAATATAACAGTATATTCATTCATTCATTCAGTCAGTCATTCATTTAGAAAACCAATTCTTAATGAGCACCTAATACCTAGCACCTAGCACAATGGCTGGCCCATAGCAGATGCTCGATGGATATTGGTTTACTGAATGAACAAATGAGCTTGGTGCTTTTATTTGGATAAGCTGGTGGTCATTAGAGAATGTTTCTAGATTCAGACAACTTGAGTTCAAATCCTGACTTTGTACTCTTACTAGTGACCTTGGGCATGTTGCCTAACCTCTCTAAGACACAATTCCTTTATTGGTAAAGACTGATAATGATGATGATGGCAATGGTGATAATAATAAATGGTAGTGGCTCAATCATAGATTTGTTGTTAAGTACTTAAGGTAGGGTGAAATAATATTAGGATATTAGAGGACCCCGTGAAATTGTGTGTGAGATTTAGAATGAATCTTGTGACTCCTGGAGCCTCCTGGGTCTGGTGAGTTGCAGTCAGCTCATAAATCTCTTCATGCTGAGGACTGCCTCTGCCACATCTCCTACCTATTTCCTGTGTACTATTTTGAATGTCTGTGTCAAGGTCCCTTGCTGAATGGGAGATTTTTGGGACTCTCACAACCTGTCTAGCATTTTCCTGCTTTACTCACCTAGAAAGCAAATCCTATACCTTACATTTCCATTTCTGTTTGAAGACCTATTTTGAATCCACTCTCTTCCTGGAACTTTTGACACAGGACATGCCTGGTCCCCAGTGCTGCCTGCAGCCACGCTTACCAAATAGAATAAACCACTTTGTTAACACTGAACAAGCTGAGCCTCACCTGGGCTCCGGATAGTTCTTGCTTTTTAGAAGTAAAACTAGAAGCTACATTGGAGTTTTATCTCAAAGATTAAATTAAGTAATGTACACAAAAGCACTTAGCACAGTAATTGTACTGAAAGGACTCAGTAAATGACACATTTTATATTAATGATGTACTATTATCACTCACCTCCAAATTCCATTACTATTCCTTACCTCTTTTCCATTTTCTTTTTAATGATACAAATTAGCTGCATCTGCATGAATTGATTGGTAGATATAATCCTCATTTCCCACAACTCCAGCACTGCAGCCATGGTGATACTGGGCATAAAATTCATCCCTACTGTATCCTCTAGGCTAATTTATCTTCCTTTGTCATCTTATTTTTAATGTAAGATTCGTTGAACCATAAGGGTCTCGCCCCCACTCCAGGAAATGCTTGCCTATAAATTTAAATTTCTTGCTAGAATCCATCAGGTATCAGCATTTTAATATTTATATACTCCAACCATAACTTCAGGACATGTGATTTGTTTACATAGCAAATGAGCTATTGGGAATTCCTTTCAAGAGAAGTTTTCATTCTTTGAATAATTCTAATGGTAGCTCAGTTTCCAGGAATATCTTTTTGAGGTTTTGTATTATTCCTAGAAGAAACCATGCCTCCAAATTTGTTGAACACCTAGATTTATTCCAGGGAAACTCACAGTAAGAAGTCATAAAATGCTGGTGTAAAAAATGGCTGTAATACTCACTTGTGCCATCAAGCTCGATATTTTTAATACAAAATTGTTTTATGTAGGTTTTAATATTAGAAGGGCAGTTATCTAGCAGATAAAATGGGAGAAAGAAAAACAAAATGTCTTGTCTTCTGTGTCTTCTTAAAATAAGTACATTATTGGAAGGTCGAGTGGGTGGATCACCTGAGATCGGGAGTTCGAGACCAGCCTGACTAAAATGGAGAAGCCAGGCTCTACCAATATTACAAAAATTAGCTGGGCATGGTGGTGCATGCCTGTAATACCAGCTATTCAGAAGGCTGAGGCATGAGAATCACTTGAAATTGGAAGGCAAATTTGCAATGAGCCAAGACAGCACCATTGCACTCCAGCCTGGGCAATAAGAATGAAACTTCGTCTCAAATAATAAATAAATAAGTACATGTATGGGTTGTTTTTCGTTTTTGATTTTTTAGAACAAAATGTTTTATGAAAATAAAAATCCTTTGTAAAAAATCATTACAGATCAAATGCTGTATTTACACTTATTAATTCAAGGTCCAGTTATGCATCAAACACTGAATGGGCACAGTAATGGTTTACAGCTGAAAATAAATTGGACACACAAACACTTAGATTCTACTTCTACCAAAGAACTTGATTAATGCAAAGGAAGAGAGCAGAAATACTGACACAGGAAATCTGCCCAGAAGCTAAACTGGCACAGATGTCCAGTTAACAAACTGTTGAAAGTTACATCTCCAAAAAGGCACTTATTATAAACATGCTTAATACCTAAACACGAACCCAGTGCCTAGCTTGTACTTTCCTCAAGAAGCTGCAAAGAAATGGGTTGTGTTTTCTTTTTTTTTTTTTTTTTTTGGGGGGGGGGGGGGAGTTTCACTCTGGTTACCCAGGCTGGAGTGCAATGGCGCGATCTCGGCTCACCGCAACCTCCGCCTCCTGGGTTCAGGCAATTCTCCTGCCTCAGCCTCCTGAGTAGCTGGGATTACAGGCACACGCCACCATGCCCAGCTAATTTTTTGTATTTTTAGTAGAGACGGGGTTTCACCGTGTTGACCAGGATGGTCTCGATCTCTTGACCTCGTGATCCACCCGCCTCGGCCTCCCAAAGGGCTGGGATTACAGGCGTGAGCCACCGCGCCCGGCCTAGGTTGTGTTTTGATATGTTTGGACGACAGTGGAAATACAAGGCTGCTCCCTCCATTAGCCCTCTCACCCTGCATTCTACACTTCTTAAGCAACACATTTGTACCTAGTTTTGTGTCTTCCAAAGTACCCACTCCGGTGACTTTTATAATGCAGGCATCACAAAAGTTTTAGATAATATGTTAATAGTAATGTTTATGATAAAAATAAGAGCTTTCTGTTGGATTTTTTTTAAGGTTGAATGAAACAGTAGGAAGCAAAAGTAGAGTAATAAAGGGGCTTGGAAAGAAATATCAAAAGTTATGGTAGAGTCTGTACTTCCTGTGAGAGGTGCTAATAGGAGTAAAGCCAGTAAAATCATCATCATCATCATCATCTTTTTATTTGATAAATATTTAAAATCAATCTTGTCTTCAGAGTTGAAAGTCTCCATTCTTACGTTTTAACCTGCCCTGCCTGCACTCCTTCTGCCCTCATGCTTGTGTCTTAGAGAGATGCAATAATGCCCTCTAATTATCTTTGTTTAAGCTATAGGCCCCTGCACAGGATCCCGGTCAGACTTCCTGCCGTGGTAAGCTGGACAGAGCACAAAAGCAACCCCAAAGACACCAGTTATGCCTTTGTCTGAAAGTGTGGCTGAAGCCTTACTTAGGAAAGCCTCTATTCTTTTTCTGAGGCTAATTCCCTGCTCCTAGAACAACAAAGTAAAGCGTTTTTCCCAAATGAAAGCAGTCAAGACCCACATTTCTACCTTAAATGCTACGTGCATGAGAGAGGGTCTTGTCTCTTCCCATTCTTTATCTCTAAGACTTCCCCCACTTCTGAGTCTCCTGATAAGTGGGTCCCTGTCATCACCACTGCCTCAAGAGAGTGAGAGCTTTGTATGGATTTTCCACGTCTCAGTAGCAGTTGCTCTTCAAAAGTAACTCAATTGTAGACACAGCAGGTTTCATGGGTCCCTTTCCTCATGATATGAACCCTAAGAGGAAGGGTTTTTGTATGGATATTTTTATCCCTCAAGTACCTGAAATGAAATCAAGAAATTATATGAAATAAGAAAAAAAGATACCTATCTAAAATTCAATGCCCTAAAACACATTCAATTATTTTCCCATAGATTACATTCAATTAACAACTCATAGTTTACATCTTCTAGTATACAAAACTGAATTTTATAAAACATTTCTGTTTATCACATGTAAATGAGTAATATTTTCAATTCTATTTTTTAAATAACAAAAATGAGTCTGATTGCTAAATTGACTTCCCAACTCACTAATGAATTGTGAAGTCCACAGCAGAATAACCCTGTCTTGAAAGCTCACTTTCTATGAGTTCATATTTTACAAACAATCCTTAATAAATTTAATGATTAGCTATCCCAACATACTGAAACCAAAAACAATCAATTGCACAGAGTTAGGCAAGATTGATAGACTGAAGAGTACAACAAAGAAATGAACACTTCCAGCAAGGCATGTGAAGGAACAAACAACTCCAAAAGCACTCAAATGGGAATTAGTTAGTGACAGATCAAATGGCTGCTCATACCTCAATAGAGACCCTGAGGAGACAGCTGCGTTATGGTGCCAGTCAATAAGTGTGCTGATAATGATAACCCCAAGTAATCACAAAAACTTTAATTGATGCTCTTCACAACAATCATAGTTAAAGCAATTCAGCAAATTATTGAACACTTTCTTACTTAAAGCGTTACGTTTAAATACTGTGTAGATCATTTCAGAACTATTTCAACAAAAATATTACTAATATAACAAAACAATTTGGCAATTTTACAAGATATCATCTGGTATGGAAGGCTTTCAACTTACAGCAGATGCCCCCTGTACTATATCCAGTAAGAGAACCTCCCAGCACGCTGAGTGGTTTGACAGTCTGATAACTGGACCTGTGAGAACTACCATTTTTATTAATTTTCATATCACTCTCCAAGTCTGCACTTCTGCTAGGGAGGTTGGTACTGAATCCACACCTTCGTTTCTCTAAATGACGTTCCCTGGACGTAGTTGGGTAGATCTCAACTCTAACCCACCTTCTCCTCTCTGGACCACATGTCCCTATCACTTATTTCAGAATAAACACCAAAATTTCTCTTCAGCCCCTTGTCAGCATTTTGTAAAACTTTGTTTTTGGTTTTGTTTATTCTCTATATTGTCTTTGTGTCAACCCCTTTTATTTCTTATAGGACTTCTGCTACTTTCTCTTCTACCCAAGTGTTAGGTGTCCCCTTTTATCCTAGAAACTTATATTTCACCTTTATTTTTCTATTTTAAATTACAAAATCTTATCTAATTTTGCACAAAGGCTGAGAGAGGAAAGAGAGTTAAGAATTAGAGGGTTGAAACAAGCTATGCTCTCTTTAATAGGATACTGAAGCACCTCGAAATCTAAGACCCTCTTACAAGGAATCTTCAACTATTGACTTGTGGAGAACAATCTCGTCCCAAATGATGCTTTAAAAGGATTTCACCTCTTTTTAAGCAGAAAAGGTTTTCATAGGGTATCTTGTGAAACATGTGATTGTTTCCACAACTTGAAATTCAGAGAATGGATCGATTTAGGCCTGCCTGAAGAGAAAAGGTTTCACAAAGACTCCAAGGTGTTTAGAGTCTTAGTGCTAAGAAGGAATGACCTTGAAAATGTGTATTTACCCAATCAAAATCCCAGTTAGTTACTTTGTGGATATCGATAACTAATTCTAAAGTTGATATGTAAAGGTAAATGACTCAGAAGAGCCAACCTAATATTTATAAAGAACCAAGTTGAAGGACTGATACTATCTAATTTCAATCCTTACTATAAAGATACAGTAATCAAGGCAGTGTGATACGTGTGAAAGAATAGGCCAGTAGATCAGTGAAACAGAATAGAGAGCCCAGAAATAGATCCACACCGACATAGTCAAATGATGTTTGACAAAAAAGCAAAGACACCTTGGGGGCAAAAGAATAGTCTTTTCAACAAACAGTGCTAGAACAACTGAACATTCACAGGGAAAAAAATGAACAATTTAGATATAAAAACTAACTCGACATAGATCATAGGCCTAAATGTGATACACAAAATTATAAAATGTCTGGAAGATTACGTATGAGAAAATCTGGATGACTTTAGATATGGCAATGACATTTTAATACAACACCCATTTTAGTTGTATGTACTATTTTAGTTGTATGTCACAAGTTTGCTTTAAAATATTTTTATCTTTCATTTAATATTTTATATGCTCTATTTTAATTTCTTTATGAACTGTGGGTTACTTAGAGGTGTATTATGTTATTTTTCAAGAAAAGAGAACTTTCAGTTTAGGCTTTGGTTTATTACAGCTTAATTTTAATTTTGGTCAATAAACATGCTCTTGTCCCTTTCCCAGATATGGACATGAGACTGCATATCCTCTGTATGAATTCAATCATTCAAAATTTGTTAAGAGCTGCATAATGAAGCACTATTTGTTCAATTTTATTAAAAGTTTCATAAAGCCTTTAAATTAACACGTGTTCTATGTTGCTAGGTTGAGGGATTCTATTAGGTCAAGTTTGTCTATCAGTCAGTTTCCTCAAGCATGTTGTTCAAACCTTACATATGCTTATCATTTTAAAAATCTTTCTGCATGTTCTATCAATTATTGACAGGTTTTAAAATCTATCTTTGTCTTTGTAGATATGTATATTTCCTTTTGCACATTTATCAGTTCGCTTTATGTATTTTCAGTCAATGTTAACAGGACATGTATTTTTAAATTGTCATATTTTTCTGGTTGATTAAATAATGTTACAAAGTGATCCATTTACCTTTAATAGAACACTTTTTGCCAGAAAGCTTCTTTTGACTGATATTAATATATATAGCATTCCTTTACTTTCCATATCCTGAATCCTTATTTTAAATGTATTTATTATCAAAAAGACATTGCCATTTCTGTATTGTTTTATTTATATCTACATATTTTATCTTTTTCTTATTTCATTTTTATTTAATGTAATTATAATAAAATGGTTTTATATCTATCACCTTATTTTTAAATTTGTCTTCTTATTCTTTCTTTATGTATTCTTTCTCCATCTGTATTAACTACACATTCTTTCTCATTTTGATTTTTCCTCTACTAATTTAGAAATCTAAAAAAATTTTGTTTTTTAAATGTTTTAATGGTTACCTTGCAAGGTAAAACAAGCATTCTTAGTTGATCAATGTACAAATTTATTCACATATTATTTTGAGATTTGTATTGTTGCTATTAAGAAATCACCAGACTATTGCTTGTTCTTGAAAAACTTCTAACATCCTCTTACTAATTTTCAGATTTATTTTTGTCTTCTATGTTCTGCTATTTTACTATAATTTAAATGGATGAAAATTTATTTGTATTTATCTTTATTTATAATGTAGTCCTCCTCAAACTGGTCTATTTCTTTATACATGGGAAATTATTAGCCAAGTATACTCCAAATATTGATTCTGCTACATTTCTCCTGCTCTCTTTTTTCTTTTATAAAATGTTTTTCTAATTGGCAAATAATCATGTATATGTATGGGATATGTTGCAAAGTTTTTATATAATTCATAATTTTTACAATTCATAACTCCATTTGTCTACATCCCCAAAGTATGCTGTTGTCTTTTCTTAAGACTGATACTATAACTAAAACATATCTTGCTGTTGTTCATGCTGGGCAATATTATCAAGTGCATATTATTTTCTTTCAAAAGGCATTTTAAAATCTTTATTTCAGAAACTTCTTGAAAAAAGATTTTAATATCTATTATTTTTTGTTTCTTTGATTTTCTTTTCAGAGACTCCCATTATACCTCTTTTTGGTCTTCTTTTTCTGTACTCAATGTCTCTCATTTTTTTTGCAAAAGCTTTATTGTTTGAATCTTATTTTTAATTTCTTTATTTTTAAATTTTTTCCAAAGGTATTATTTGTTGTGTTTATTTACTTTTGTATCTGTTCTAGTTTAGTCAATTTTAAACCGATATTTACTCTTATTTTTTGAGTTCTTCTAATTCCAACTTATGTTCTTTCATGTATTCAATTTTGTTAATATATTTTAGCTATTTTAATATAGTACATTATAGTTTTGATTTATCTATTAAGTGTGCCATTCAGGCATTATTGTACTCATTGGAGAAATGCCATTCTACTTCTTAGTCTCTTTCTCTTTATAATAACTTTATATGGAATTTTGCCTGAATGTTTTTCTAATGTACAATTATATGTAAAATTGAATGTCCTACACTTGCAAATGGAGACTTAATTTAGATAGCCTTTATGACATAAAGGATTTGCATTCTCTATTGGGCTAGTGTATTGTTAGATTGACAGCCTGCTCCATGAGTTACCCTGGCTTTATTTCTCTCTTTCACACTTTACATCTCCTTGCCTTTATCTCTGTTACTCTATGCCGTTTAGCTTTGATTTTACCCCCAGCAATTTCCTCCTCAGTCTATGTACTGTCCGAAGGGAACCAAGGCTTATCATCTTTAAAAGCTTATAAGGGCTGAACTACTCCAGGCACTTCAGGCCTTATCTCAAGTCCCTTATGTCCTTATGTTTAGCTATGAGTGGAGGGGGCAGAACTTTTTTCATTTTCAGTTGCTATTCTCAAACCGGCCTGACAATTTTTCCAATGAATATCTTTTAGCTTTTGAGATTATTTTGTTTTCATGTTGGTTATACTCCCCTTTGTTTCCCTTACTTCTTTCATTATAGACTCTGATACTGTGCAAATCTTGTAGCTATTGGTGATTTGTCCTTACAGACTTAAGATTTGGAGTATATGAGAAAATCCATTGCCTAGCTTTCTTCTATATTGCATTCACAAGTTTTTGCTTTTGCAGTGCTATGGCTCTGTCTTAGGTGAAATAGGGGAAATTCCAAACCCTATACTTCCCTTGTTAATGACAACTTCCCAGATTTATCTGTCTCATTATGTTTCATTGTGTGTTCTTTATTTTTGGTAAGCCATTGTAAAAAAAATATTTGAAGCCAATAATAAATGTGCATTGCTGACTTTATCTGTATAAATCATTAAAATTAACCTCATGGGCTCTGATTTCAGAGAAAGTAGAATAAGCACATTCCATATTATTCTTCCCACTAATTATAATCTTGGAAAAAGCATAAAGCCAACTATCAGAAAACATTGAAAGATGGAAAAAAGATGAGGCAGTTTGTCTTGAGAAATTGAGATAACACAATGGTGCAATGATGAATTCCATCAAATTACTTTTTTCCTTTTTTTCTTTCTTTTCCTTCCTTCCTTCCTTCCTTCCTTCCTTCCTTCCTTCCTTCCTTC